>NW_027173485.1:0-8470 GCF_018151085.1 Drosophila tropicalis
AAAACGATTTATGGCAATATGTGAACGGCTCCAAGGTATGCCCAGAAGCGGCAGCGGATCGAGCGGCATGGCAAACACAAGAGCAGACACTTTGCTATCCATCAGTACAGCAGAATTGGGACTAATTGAAAGCTGTGGATCAGCAAGAGATTATTGGTTGAAATTAGAGCAAACATTTCAATCCAAGGGGCCGGTGCGAAAGGCCAGTTTACTCAAACGAGTGGCGCTATCCCGTAGGTGTGAGGGTAGTGATGCGCGTCATCATATAAATGAATTCTTCGACGCGGTTAAGAAATTAAAAGAAATATGGTTAACTATAGGCGACGACTTACTCGCCAGTCTCTTATTGTATAGTTTACCGGATACCTATGAGACTTTCTGATGCGCAATAGGAACACGTGACGAATTGCCCAGCCCTGATATTTTGCGTGTGAAGATATTGGAAGAGTCAGAAGCGCGACAAGCCAAAAAAGCGCGCGAAGAGAAGAGTGCGTTATACGTCGACCGCCGCAAAGGCAACGACAGGGAAGCACGAAAAAAGACTCATGAAAATGTTTTGCGTGTGACAAGATCTGACATTTCGCTCGTAAAACAGCCAAAACAGAACAAAATGCAAATGAATAACGAAGCAATCAACATTGCAGAATGTGCGTACAATGCGGAGAGATAAACTAACTTGTGGTGTCTAGACAGTGGCTGTACCGCACACATGAGTTCATACAAAAATGCATTTGATCAAGTACAAGGTATTGATAAGACATTGCATTTGGCCAGCAACAACACCGCAGAGGTGAAAGGCGTCGGCGATTTAAAGTGAAAGAGAAGCAGCATAGAAATGGAATTACCTTAAAAGAAGTTTTGTATGTGTCTGACCTACGACAAAATCTGCTTTCGGTTTCTCAAATTACCAACAAGGAATAAGAAGTTATATTTTGTAAGGATGAAGCAGTTATGAAAAATAATAAGCAAGTTTGGTTTCGAGCTCAGAGATACGGAAATCTGTATTACGTTAATGCCGAAGAACACGAATCAAATAATGTGTGGGACGAAGGAGATGAAATAGATCATTACCGTATGGGTCATTTGAATGAGGTTGACGTGAAGTGTTTAGCCAAAGCCGGAAAGGTACATGGTATGAACATAAAGTAGAATGCAAAACTATCGCAGTGTGAGATTTGCATAAGCGAAAAGCAGGCAGCAAATGCCTACAAGAGCTCGACGGTAAAAAGGTCAAAGCAGACACTGGAGATTGTGCGACCTGTGTGGACCGATGCGTACCCAGTCTATGAGTGGATATAAGTATTTTATCACATTCACAGATGATTTTTCCAGATATTGTTTAGTTTATTTTCTCAATCAAAAATCTGAAGTTTTCTAAGTATTTAAATTATATAAATTTTTCGTTGAGAATGTTACAGGTCACAAGATAAAAATGTTACAGGCTGACAATGGGACAAAATATCGAAACAAGAGATTCGATGAGTACTTGAACAAGCATGGAAAAGGCCGACGACTCACTGTGCCCCACACACACCAACAGAATGGTATAGCTAAAAGACAAAATCGTACACTGGTAGAAATGGCCAGGTGTATGATGAAATATATTGATATTGGGCAGAGGCAATTAACACGGCGTGCTATATCAGGAAAAGATGTCCCACAAAAGGATTATCTGGAGAGTTGCCATACACGTATTGGACTGCAAAAGTTCCGAGTGTGAGACACATGCGTACTTTTGGCACAAAAGCATATGCACTAATGAAGGGCAAAAACAAGGGCAAGTTCGAATCACGATCGGGGGAATGTATATTATTGGGATATTCATCAGAGTCGAAAGCCTATCGACTGTATCAACCAAAACGGCGCGAGATTTTAATAAGCAATGATGTTAAATTTATGAATATTTCAGGATTCAAAAGCGAATTTCAAGAATTCTATGAAGATCCAGAAATTATAGCGGATAGATATTCCACTTGGTGACCAACTGGATGAGACTGAGGAAATTTCATCAAGCGACGAGGATGATGCCGAACAGGTAAATTAACCTGAGAGACATGGTAGAGGAAGACCAATGTTGCTAAGATCCGGTCAGCGTGGTAGGCCACGGAAAATCTATCAACAAGGAAGATTTGTTTCGGCAGACGAACACATTGGTAGACAGGATGAACTAGACTCAGCTGAGGATATATTCGAGGAGTGCGAAATGGCATTTGCAGTAGCTACAGATGATCCAATAACCATCAAGGAAGCCCAAGACAGTTGCGTTGCTGAGAACTAGACAAGAGCTATGGAAAATGAGTTTATGGCTCAAATTGTTGAGCGGCCCAAAGGCTGACAGGTGATTGGAAACAAAATGGTGTTCCAAACAAATGACAACGGCACTCCAACAGAACGAAAGAAGACGCGTTTAGTTGCATGAAACGTATTCGCCTGTGGCGCGATTTACATCGGTTAGACTGCTAGCGGCATTATCAGCTGAATATGACACGGAGATCCATCAAATGGATGTGGTCACAGCGTACCTCAACGGTAAACTGGAAGAGAAGGTATACATGGATATTCCAGAAAAGATCAACGAGTTTATGCAAAAGGTGAACTCTGGAGCTCCTATAGGATCGAATCAACAAGGCTGTAACTGTGACGAGAGATCCATCAAATGGATGTGGTCACAGCGTACCTCAACGGTAAACTGGAAGAGAAGGTATACATGGATATTCCAGAAAAGATCAACGAGTTTATGCAAAAGGTGAACTCTGGAGCTCCTATAGGATCGAATCAACAAGGCTGTAACTGAGACGAGAGATCCCGTGTGTCTAATAAGAGGAGCTCTATATGGACTACACCAGTCCGGACTACAATGGCTAGAGGACACAGAACAGGACCACTGCCTGTTTGTGAAAATGATAAACGGAAAACTTTTGATCGTCACGATTTATGTCGATGATTTGCTAATAGCATCAAATCATCCGGAATGGTTGCAGCAAACGAAGGAGCATCTTAAGAAGACTTTTAAGATGAAGGACTTTGGCGCTGTAAAGACTTATTTGGGCATAGAATTTAATCAGATCAGAAAGCAGCAGAGCGTCTTTTTATCCCAAGAGAAGTACATCGATGCCATATTGAAAAGATTTGGCATGACAGATTGCAAGCCGGTGATGACACCTATAGAGGCGAAATCAGCATTGCGGAGCCCAGCTGAATCTAATGAAGACGAGATGGGAAAATAAAAGTACTTTAGTACAAACTTGTGTTGTAAAATAGCTTCGCCCAAGAAACAAAACTTTCCATATAAAATTCAGATTATCAGTTGGCTCCAAATCGAAAGTAGGGGCTAAATAAAAAATTTGTGGTATGCAGTTTCTTAAAAGAGTTTAAACGTCTATCTTTAATATTTACGATTTTGAAAAAAAACGTCTTAGATATATGCCCCCAAAAAACGGACATCTCTTTGTTCAAATGCACCTGTAAAAAAAACGGATTAAACTATGAAAACCATTCTTACGGTTCGTAATATAAACACAATATCCAACAAATTACAGAAAAAATTATTCTATTAAGTTTTTAGGAGAAGAGAAATTAAAAAAAAAAGTCAATCGTCATTAACAGAGTCCATGCACACATACAGACGCAACGCTACATAAATTGTACGTATGTGTATGCCTGCGGTGCTTTGCTTAGCGAATGAGCGAAGAAGAAGAAAAAATTGTAGTTCTAAGAGTAAATTGTTTGTTCCTGTATTGATGACTTAAATTGAAGAAAAAGAATTTTCAAAATGTAAAAAAACTAAATATATTATTGTCAAGGTCTGCAAGAGTATATAAAATTCGGCATAGCTGAAGTTAGCTTCTTTGATATTTTTCAAATAATAAAAGAAAGATGGTATAAAATGTTAAAGGATTTAAGTAGTTAAATAAGTCGTTTGGAGGTATGAAATACTTGGCAACAAGCTGGGCATACCTGATATAACTTATAGCCCTCTTACATCGTAATTTTAGTAGCTGTTTAAATTTGTTTGGTAACGTCATAATATTAAAGTTATTTTTGTTAAAGTCGTTTCATCAGCAATTAAGTAGATCTAATGTTAATAGAGGACAGTCTTCAAAATATTTTCCTAACCACTAACCAAAGGTTTTTGAGAAATGTTGGAAAGGCACAGCTGTGAAAGGATAGCCATGCGTTTGGACGATACACTTTGCCTTAATTGCGATTGGAGGACTACTTGTGGTCGTCATTTTCATATCACGTGTTTTAACATACAAGTCGGGTTCAACTGTTACAGGATATAAAACGAGTATTAGCTGGAGCACATAGTGAGTGGATATAAGTATTTTATCACATTCACAGATGATTTTTCCAGATATTGTTTAGTTTATTTTCTCAAGCAAAAATCTGAAGTTTTCTAAGTATTTAAATTATATAAATTTTTCGTTGAGAATGTTACAGGTCACAAGATAAAAATGTTACAGGCTGACAATGGGACAAAATATCGAAACAAGAGATTCGATGAGTACTTGAACAAGCATGGAAAAGGCCGACGACTCACTGTGCCCCACACACACCAACAGAATGGTATAGCTAAAAGACAAAATCGTACACTGGTAGAAATAGCCAGGTGTATGATGAAATATATTGATATTGGGCAGAGGCAATTAACACGGCGTGCTATATCAGGAAAAGATGTCCCACAAAAGGATTATCTGGAGTGTTGCCATACACGTATCGGACTGCAAAAGTTCCGAGTGTGAGACACATGCGTACTTTTGGCACAAAAGCATATGCACTAATGAAGGGCAAGTTCGAATCACGATCGGAGGAATGTATATTATTGGGATATTCATCAGAGTCGAAAGCCTATCGACTGTATCAACCAAAACGGCGCGAGATTTTAATAACCAATGATGTTAAATTTATGAATATTTCAGGATTCAAAAGCGAATTTCAAGAATTCTATGAAGATCCAGAAAATAGCGTAGATATTCCACTTGGTGACCAAGTGGATGAGACTGAGGAAATTTCATAAAGCGACGAGGATGATGCCGAAGAGGTAAATTAACCTGAGAGACATGGTAGAGGAAGACCAATGTTGCTAAGATCCGGTCAGCGTGGTCGGCCACGGAAAATCTATCAACAAGGAAGATTTGTTTCGGCAGACGAACACATTGGTAGACAGGATGAACTAGACTCAGCTGAGGATATATTCGAGGATTGGAAACAAAATGGTGTTCCAAACAAAGGACAACGGCACACCAACAGAACGAAAGAAGACGCGTTTAGTTGCACGAAACGTATTCGCCTGTGGCGCGATTTACATCGGTTAGACTGCTAGCGGCATTATCAGCTGAATATGACATGGAGATCCATCAAATGGATGTGGTCACAGCGTGCCTCAACGGTAAACTGGAAGACAAGGTATACATGGATATTCCAGAAAAGTTCAACGAGTTTATGCAAAAGGTGAACTCTGGAGCTCCTATAGGATCGAATCAACAAGGCTGTAACTGAGACGAGAGATCCCGTGTGTCTAATAAGAGGAGCTCTATATGGACTACGCCAGTCCGGACTACAATGGCTAGAGGACACAGAACAGGACCACTGCCTGTTTGTGAAAATGATAAACGGAAAACTTTTGATCGTCACGATTTATGTCGATGATTTGCTAATAGCATCAAATCATCCGGAATGGTTGCAGCAAACGAAGGAGCATCTTAAGAAGACTTTTAAGATGAAGGACTTTGGCGCTGTAAAGACTTGTTTGGGCATAGAATTTAATCAGATCAGAAAGCAGCAGAGCGTCTTTTTATCCCAAGAGAAGTACATCGATGCCATATTGAAAAGATTTGGCATGACAGATTGCAAGCCGGTGATGACACCTATAGAGGCGAAATCAGCATTGCGGAGCCCGGCTGAATCTAATGAAGACGAGATGGGAAAATAAAAGTACTTTAGTACAAACTTGTGTTGTAAAATAGCTTCGCCCAAGAAACAAAACTTTCCAAATAAAATTCAGATTTTCAGTTGGCTCCAAATCGAAAGTAGGGGCTAAATAAAAAATTTGTGGTATGCAGTTTCTTAAAAGAGTTTAAACGTCTATCTTTAATATTTACGATTTTGGAAAAAAACGTCTTATATATATGCCCCCAAAAAACGGACATCTCTTTGCTCAAATGCACCTGTAAAAAAAAACGGATTAAACTATGAAAACCATTCTTACGGTTCGTAATATAAACACAATATCCAACAAATTACAGAAAAAATTATTCTATTAAGTTTTTAGGAGAAGAGAAATTCAAAAAAAAAAGTCAATCGTCATTAACAGAGTCCATGCACACATACAGACGCAACGCTACATAAATTGTACGTATGTGTATGCCTGCGGTGCTTTGCTTAGAGAATGAGCGAAGAAGAAGAAAAAAATTGTAGTTCTAAGAGTAAATTGTTTGTTCCTGTATTGATGACTTAAATTGAAGAAAAAGAATTTTCAAAATGTAAAAAAACTAAATATATTATTGTCAAAGTCTGCAAGAGTATATAAAATTCGGCATAGCTGAAGTTAGCTTCTTTGATATTTTTCAATTAATAAAAGAAAGATGGTATAAAATGTTAACGGCTTTAAGTAGTTAAATAAGTCGTTTGGAGGTATGAAATACTTGGAAACAAGCTGGGCATACCTGATATAACTTATAGCCCTCTTACATCGTAATTTTAGTAGCTGTTTAAATTTGTTTGGTAACGTCATAATATTAAAGTTATTTTTGTTAAAGTCGTTTCATCAGCAATTAAGTAGATCTAAAGTTAATAGAGGACAGTCTTCAAAATATTTTCCTAACCACTAACTAAAGGTTTTTGAGAAATGTTGGAAAGGCACAGCTGTGAAAGGATAGCCATGCGTTTGGACGACAATACACTTTGCCTTAATTGCGATTGGAGGACTACTTGTGGTCGTCATTTTCACATCACGTGTTCTAACATACGAGTCGGGATCAACTGTTACAGGATATAAAACGAGTATTAGATGGAGCACATAGTGAAATACCGAAGACCAGTCGTCAGTCAATTCAGACCAGGTCGGCAGTGTAAAGGGCAATTTAGCTGTAGAAATGGCACAGAGAGATTTAAGGAAGGAAGATAAGCACCCTCTGAGGCGTTTGAAACTGCTAGAAATAGCGTCGAAAATTTAGCAAGATTAATCGCAAATGCCATGGCGACAGCAGCGTTTCGTAAAAAGGATCGGCTGGAAAGTAAAGGAGTGAGGCCAACTGAATTGTTGACTCAAGAATTAGGGAATACATTCCAGAGATTATATGCTGTAGATACGATACACTACGCTTATGCTCAGGATAGTATTTAAAAGGCAGCGAATGTACGTATGTAAAAAGCTTATAATAATAGTAGCAATATAATAAGTGGCAGGCAAGTAATAGTAACAACATTTTGGAGCTTCGACTGTACCGGCTATAGAGGCAGAAGCAGCTCCTTGGGATGCACAGTTCCGAAGAAATATATGACGACTAGGCTAAATTAATTGAAGAAAAATATGACGGCTCAGCCTTACTAAATCTCACAAATGTATGAAGTCTCAAACATACATTAAAATATATGAAATGAGTGAGAAAAAAAAAGTGCTAAAAGGACGAAGAAGGTGGTCAAATTTATGTAAAAGTTATTTTCGTTAAGTAAATTGTTATCTTAAAAAATATAAAACAAATGCGTTGTAACGGGTTTAACTAGGTTCCACGAATTTGTCAATCCTTTAACTTTTCGACGAATTGTGATATAAAATACACACATACACAGACGTATAAGGGTGACGCTACCAATGCAGACGTACAAAACTGACGACTACGAAAGAAAAGATGATGAGTATGTGAATAAAATATCATATATTGCAGATGAACTTTCTGTTAATGAATTAGCCATAATATGAAATATGCCACAATGAGAGCTACCTGTCTAAATTTATATTTTGTAATTTTATAAGGTGGAATATAGTACCTGATGCTGATTTTAATGACGAAGTCTCTGATGAAAGCGACAACGAAGAGGATTACTATAATGAAGTTGACGATAATTATGCACAAGAAAAAGGAGACAAGAACAATTTTAATTCAAGACTTTCCGATTCAAAATGTTCCTAGATTTGCTTTAAATTTTCATGACGTTGAAGAATTAATTTGTTTAAGTTGTTTAATGTTTAAGATCCCTTTAGCATTAATGAATTCGAGTTACGGAGTAGTTTACAAATGCTTATATTCGCAAAACGGTCATTGAAAAGATTAGCAAAGCTTTTGTTACGAGCGATCGAGATATTTCTAACTGGTTGAAACTAAAATATCAAAGCTGACGTCGGCTATGCTTTAGTTTTTATACCCTTGCTTTTGAATCTTTCATAGTGACCTTAGTGACCTTAGTGCCTTAACTAAATTTGTAAATAGCAATTACTTTTAAACCGTATGACCCATTCTATAAACAT
>NW_027173486.1:0-514 GCF_018151085.1 Drosophila tropicalis
ATATTTAATAAAGCATAAGTTTATTTAACCGAAGTTTTCGCGCGTTTTTAATTTACCCTCTCGCTCACCATATCCAGAAGAAATTGGCACCCGCCAACTACTTGTATTTATTTTGGATCCTTCCGCCCCTCCACGAACAATACCTTTACAATTCTGACGGCGACGAAACAACGATATTTCTAAAGTATATAACAAATTATAGATGGAAGAAGACTGTATTAAATTGGTTTCCTGATGAGGATGGAATGTTAGAAAGTGTTTAAAAAGTTGTTATATTTAGAAAGGAAATCGTATATGTATGTATTTCTTTACTTTCGTAGCCTTTATCATTTGATTTAGACTTTTAATTACGACCCTGTTTGAGTAATGAATATCAAAGCATTCAATCGATGTGTAAATGTGTCTTTATCACTTTTAATTGTCTTTCTGTCAAAATATTATTCTTTGATTGCCCAAAGAAGACTTAAAACAAAGACCTAAACCAATTGACAGCAGCAGCTGCTAAAAATTTATT
>NW_027173487.1:0-5649 GCF_018151085.1 Drosophila tropicalis
AATTTAAGATTGAGTCTGTTCTGGTTGAGTGTTAAATCAAGACTGCTTTATTGAATCAAATCATATTCTGGTTTGGCTTACATCTAAGTGTTTATAATATTTTCTTCTGGTCACTTTTCTTGTGACACTCTATGTTTAGGGAAACTGTCACTTATCTTGTGACACTCTATGTTTAGGGAAACTGTCACTTATCTTGTGACACTCTATGTTTAATGGAATGGTATTGTTTATGTTTACATTAATGTGGAGTGTAGACCTCTTGGGTCGGCTGTTATAGGAAGTGTTGCTAATGGCATAACTCCTCCCCTCTGAGAGTATGAATTCTCCTGAATTCTGTTTACATTAATGTTTATATTTTTCTTTTTTACAGTATATATGTATATAAATGGATAAACATATAATAATAATAATAATAAAAAGTGTTAAAAATATGCCATTTGTCATTTTCTTTTCGTATTTGAGTTCTGTGATTTCTTTTTAAATTGTCCAAATTATCTATTGTTACATGATCAAAGTTAATTGTGTTTTTATAGGTTTGATTCAATAGTTCTGTTGGATAAAAAAATTTTTCGTTAAAATTTTTTTTTTTTAAAAATATTTCATTTAGAATTTGAATTTTACAGTTACCGAATTGAATTAAGTTACTTCCTTAAGTATAATATTTCTTTTATCGCAATTTTGATATTTTTTGTATTCTTGGCATTTTTGATTATAATTGTATCATCGTCAATTTCTTCGATACTCGTTATATTGTTGAATATAAATTTGCAATTATTATTAATGGTACAACTTTTACTTAATTTTAATTCTTTAAAATTTTGTTGGGTTCATATGTAAATGTTTTATTATTTATTTCTACAATGGTAACCGATTTTACTTAAGTTTATTTCTTTATAATCTATTTGTTGGGTTCATAGGAATAATTAACCTTGACATCTATGGTTATAAATGATTTTGGTCGATTTTAATTGTACGATTATGATGCAATTTTTTTATATTTCAAAATCCCCATAACGGATATAGCTATTACTTTATAAGAATCAGATGTCAAGTTTATTTATTCGTCCTCTTCTGATAAAATTTCTGGTCTGTTCGTATTCTTTTTATACCCTTGCAGAGGCCATTTTAAGAGCATTGGATCAGATGTTTGGAACGCTTTTACCCGGGTGAGATAGGAGACGTTGAATCTTGGACGACCCCATATAGTATATAACTGAATATTCTTGCAAAATCAGTATCCCCATGAAAAGTTACGATATAGCCATAGGTCCGTTGGTCCGTCTGTCCGAAATCTGTCCGTCTGGCGTCGGTGCGATACGCGTTTTACTGACAGCCATCTTAAGAGCTATCGGGTTAAAATTTGCCTTTTGGGACGCTTTTCCTTTTACCCGCCGGTGACCGATAAAGTATGAAAATCATCTTTGCACAGGATCGGACTACAGGCTTATAGCTCTGACGCAATAGTTCTTGGAAAAACAAATTCTCCGTGAAATTTGTGTTGCTTAAAAATGTTATTAGAATGTTGATATAAAACTCAGATCCCAATTGAATTTAGTGACCCTGATCGGGTAAAATTGTTAGAACGCAAGTTAGAGTCTATTTTGAAATCGGTTGAATCGAATTGAGCCCAACTGCTGGCTACTACGTCACAATTGTTAATAGGGCACATGCATACTCACAATGACACAACTTCGGCATAGCGAATTTAACCTCTTTTGTGTTGGGTATGTTATTTATTTCTACAATTAACTGATTTCTTGGTCTATTTGTATATAATCTATATTTGGTATAGGAATAATTAACTTGACATCTATGGTTATAAATGATTTTGGGATTTTAATTGCGATTATGATGCAATTATTCTTATATTTTAAAATGCCCATACGGATTAGCTTTAATTTATAAAAAATCAATGTCAAATTTATTTATTTCCTCTTCTGATAAAATTTCTGGTACGATTATATTATTTTTTGCTGATGCTATGTTTTCCTGAATATAATTTATTTTGAATTCTATATTTTTTAATTTCCCCATTTGGTCATTATGAAGTATTTTCATTTCTATTTCTTGATTTTGATTGTCCATGCTTGTAAGTATGTCCTTGATTATTGTTCTGTCTTGTTTAATTGTTTCTGCTAAGTTGTGTATTGTTTTATTAAAATGTGTATTTATAACAATTTGTTGGTTCATGTCTTGTATAATATTATGGTTGTTTTGGTCAATATTGTTAAGGTGATCTAAAATATCTGTTCTATCTTCATCGTCCATAATTCCAAAAAGCCATTTGTATGTTGTTCCTACAATATTTAACATTCCTCTTTTTATTCTGTTGTTTGGGGTTATGGATTTTATTTTAGCTCTAATTAGATTTATTTCGGCTAATAGCTCCTTTTTTCCTGTGATGTTAAAATTTTTAATGTTTGTCTCCATTTGATTTATTATATTACTTAAAGGGTCGATATTAATAATGTGTAGTATAATTACTGTTTCATTAACTATTTCCGTGGAATAAGTTTGTATAGGTGCATATCCTGCATTTGATTGAATTGGTTCAATTTGTAATCTGCCTTGAACACACATTATAACGTAAAAAATTATGAAAATCTGAGGATAAGAGAAAAAAAAATTTTTGTTTCAAGGATGTCAATCTGTATTTTGTTGGAAATTAATTTTTTCCTGCTTTGACGGTCTTTTTATATTACATGGATGAATATTATTTAATGTTGTAATTCTAAAAATAAGGTTCATCCTTATGCCTAACTCGTTTATAGTTTTTAATTGGTCCTTCCTGTCTTTCCTCCTCATAATCTTCTCTTGTATTATTTTGTTTGCTTAAAATTTTTTCTTTGTGCTTGATAATAGTGTTTTTTAGTTTTTCCTCATCTTCTATGTTTTTTGCATAATTTGGTGTACATTTTATTGTAGAGTGATAACGGTTATTATAAGCTGTTATTGCTAATTGCATTTTGGATGAAATTGATAAATCATCATCTATTCCTGCTATTATTTCAATGAGAGTAGAATGTAGTCTTTCTATGTCTGCATTTCCTGTATGTGAATTTGGCTTTGTATAATGGATTTCTATTTGTTCTTGGTTTAAGTATTGTTTTATCTGTTCTGATCGAAATTCATTATCCATTATTATTTTATGTGGCTTATTGAATTTGGCAAAGTGTTCAATCATAATTTCCATTTTAGTTTTCCAGTTTCTATCTGTTATATTATAAGCGACTGCGAATTTTGTGAGCTTGTCTATGATTGTAACAAACGATTTGTGTTTTATATGAAATATGTCTAAATGTATAATTTGATTTTTAACATCCGGTGTTTCTGTGAATTGAAACTTAGGTTTGATTGGTTTTCTGTCATATTTAATTTCCTTACATTTTTTACAATTTGAAATTATCAACTGAATATGGTCTCTTAGCTTTGGAAAATATATTTTGTTCTTTAACGAATTAAAAGCTTCATTTATTCCGCTATGTAATGAATCTTTGGTGTGGTAAATAGCTATTTGTTTGTGTAACTCTTCCTCGCTTGAAATTTCCTGAGCTCTCTTAGTACATTTTAAAAAAATTTTATATTATTACAGTGTGAAAAAATGTTCATTAAGATACATTGTATCTTATAATATTCTGAGTCTGGAACTTCTGAAAAATTCCTACTGTTCCTTTTTATTTATATTATTTTGCATTTTGATTTCGATTTCAATTTCTGTTTCTGCTGGGCTTACTTCTATTATTTTTCTACCATGCTGAATATTAATATTGTCCGTTGTTGTATAAGTTACTATTATCTGAGTTTTATATTTGTTTACAATATCGTCTTTTATATAGAAATTTGTAAATCCTCCTTCCTCTGCTGAATGCTGTGTATCTGATAGTTCAAAGTTTGACTCATTTGTTTTATCCTTGTTTATTAGTTCAGCTGTTTCCTGTCTACTTAAAAAATCTGCCACTTTATTGTCTTTTCCTTTCAAATATATTATGTCATAATCGAATTCTTGTAATTTTAAAATCCATCTTTGGTGTCTTGCTGTCATTTCTTTCCCTTTGTATTTTGAGTTTAGATATTTTATCGGAGCATGATCTGTTATAATTTGGAATTTATTACCTATCAAATAGTGTCTAAAATAGTTTACTGCATGTATAATGGATAAAAATTCTTTATCAATTGTACTGTAGTTTTTTTCGTGTTTATTTAAAGTTCTTGAAAGGAATGCAACTGGTTGCTCTTGTTGAGACAATACTGCACCTATTGCGAAGTCACTGGCATCTGTTGTAATGGTAAATGGTTTATCAAACTCTGGATATTTTAAGATTGGATGTGAGCTTATAAGTGTTTTAAGGTTTTCAAAGGCATCTATAAACTGTGGGTCATTTGTATTAATTTGTGTGCCTTTTTGTAAATATCTGATCATTGGGTAAGCTATTTTGGAATAGTCCTTAATAAATTTTCTGTAAAATCCTGTCATACCAAGAAATCCTTTCAATTGCTTTTCTGTTTTAGGTAGCTGCATTGCTTTTATTGCTTCTATTTTATGTGGATTGGGTTTAATCCCTTGCTTTGTGAGAATGTGTCCTAAATATTCAGTATATTGTTTCATGAAGGAACATTTGTCTGGTTGAATTTTTAAGTTATGATTTCTAAGTATTTTGAAAATGTTTTCTAAAGCAATCTTATGTTCCTCAAGTGTTGTTGAAAATATCAAAATATCGTCCATGTATACAACACAACTTTTGTTTATATAATCCCTCAGTATTTCATTCATTAAACGTTGAAATGTGGCTGGGGCATTTTTTAACCCAAAAGGCATTCTAACATATTCATATAAACCCATTGGTGAAATGAATGCTGTTTTTCTATATCTTCTTCTGCCATTAAAATTTGGTGATAGCCTTTTGCTAAATCTAATGTAGTAAAATATTGGGCTTTACCGAGTTTGTCTAATACAGCGTCCATGATAGGTATTGGGTACTTATCTGGAACGGTTACTTGGTTTAAACGCCTATAGTCTACACAAATACGATACTTTTGAATTCCAGAGCTATCTCTTTTTTTAGGTATGACACATATTGGAGAACTATATTTGCTTTTGCTTTTTCTTATAATTCCATTGTTTTCCATGTAAATTATTTGTTTCTTTATTTCTTCTTCATATTTTGGGGAGACCCGATAGAGTTTTGAATTAATAGGTTGGTCTGTAGTAGTTTTTATGCTATGAACTATAGTGTTAGTATTGGTTAAGTGATCCCCTTCTTTGAAACATAACTTTTCGTACTTTTTGAAAGATTTCTTATTATTTGTTCTTCCTCAGTATTGAGTTCTTTTAACTTAAGATCATCAATTTCACTTACTTCCATTACGCAAACATCTTCTGATTGTTTGGAAAGGAATGGAATTTTGACCCCATTGTTAAGTTTAATAATTTTGTTTTGAAAATCAATATTTGCAAAATTCCTTTGAATGAAGTCCATGCCCAATAGAAAATCATATGATTTTTCCAGGGGCATAGCCACCCATTTTGTTCTTGCATAATTTATATATTTAAACTTCCTTGGCACTTTTGTTTTCACTAAGTAACTGTCACTTTCTATTTTTCCCTTTTATCGTATGTATGGTTTTTGAATATTTTTCACTCATTATTTT
>NW_027173488.1:0-1065 GCF_018151085.1 Drosophila tropicalis
AAGTTCTCGTCTTGTTCATACCGCAGCAATCCCCAGGATCCGTCCGTCTTCAATGCCAAGCCCTACTAAGAGTCTACATGAATTCTCGATTTAAAGACTCAGTGAACACAAAGATGATTTCCAGCTTTCAGCCAGACCCAGATTCCCCACTTTTGATTGTTGTAACATAGTATTCTATTGCTCCCGTCACCCAGTCAAATATCACAGCCCTTAGAAACCTCCAGTCTCCTCCGATTTCGTTCTAACGTTACTATGCATTATTTGTTTGAAGCTCGTGAGAGTGACCCTCTAACTTCGAAGTGCCCTTGTTTTCCATTCCCATGCATAGAGCAGCTCAAATCCCTTTGCCTATTATCAGGATGGCGTCCTCCGTTGTCTAAAAGCGCCGACAATTCCAAGCCGGCGAGGAAAGCTTGGCAAAGACAATAAACTTACATAGCTGCCGCGTGCGCGGGATGTTCGGAGAACACCATCATTCATCAACACAGATGACAGAGTCTTATGCGTCCGGCCAGCAGCTCCGTCAGGGCTACCAGGGCATAGAGGTTCCTCCATTACGGTGGAGACGTTTTGGTGGCGACGGCCTAGCATGGTCCTGACCCGCGAATTGTTCACCGCCATTTATATCGCCAATCCGTATTTGTCCCTAGTGCAGAAGCTCTATCTGTGGGCACCAGGAACGAGGAGGGAAGCGGGAACCATCCGTGGCTCAGTCCCCCTGACGAATGAGGTTTCAAAGACCAGTGGGGGAACCTCCGCACGGTACGAAAATAGCCGTGCCCACTTATCCATAGCTCAACCGAACAACTCCCTTCAGATTCCCCTGGTGGCACAGGAGTCGGACAAATCGCTAGGTGAGCTGCAGGGCGCGTTTCAGGGGTGTCTTACGCGGAAAGCATTCAGATCTTAGTACCGAGAATTGGATATGTATCGCCATGCAAACAAATTGCCCGAAAATACTATCCCTCCTCTCAGAAGCAATCGGGTGCCAAATAAGACTATTGTCTCCCAACTTGGTCAGATTTGTGACAATTTCTTACCGATCGGTATCGTGTCCTGGATGCC
>NW_027173489.1:0-293 GCF_018151085.1 Drosophila tropicalis
TCTCATTTCACTTACAATGAATTGAAAACGCAGACCCCCTGTGAAGAACTTTTTCGACACCTCTACAGCACCAGCTATACAGGAAGCCTTCGTAAGTTTGTAATGGAATTAGAAGATAAGTCCTATATTATCACAAACAAACTAAGCCCTAGAAAACGATGTAAATGACACCATTCTTTGTGCAAATGCTTTTAAAAACACTTATAAAAGATGTAATAAACAAAAAATTACCCGATAGATTATTTTATGACGTTAGCTAGCTTTGATATAACCACAGTTAGCAAGCAGCAATA
>NW_027173490.1:0-132068 GCF_018151085.1 Drosophila tropicalis
ATTCATTTCTTAAAATCTAATATTTCATTCAGTAGTATCTCTGAGAACAAAGTTAACTCAAATCCAGAGGGCCGGTGCTAACTTCGACCGCGTCAAAGTTTTTATACCCTTGCAACTTTTTTGGTAACTCTTTCCTTACCTATTAGCCATCAATGTGGAAGAACGTTTTATCTAAAAAAGGCTTATGTTTGCGAATGAATGGCCTACAATCATAGGAAATAACGAAGATATTGATCAAAGTCACTGTTTTCCACCGAAACAAAATTCGGGGACTTAGGAGGTGTTTTTTTTTTTTTCCTTCTTAACTTTTCTTTTTGATCATGTCTCCATTAACCTTTATATAACAGACAATTATGGCCGAAGGGGAATATGGTGGGGTGGTCTGTTTTCTTTTCTTTTAATTAATTTCCTCTTTTCTTTTCCCACCTTTTCTTGTGGTTTCTTTTCCTTTTTTTTTTTGTGGCCAATTTACGCCAAGTTGAAACAAAATTTAAATATCGTAATAAGAAATAATAATTTAATGAATAATAAGTTGTTTTTAACTCACAGCTTTAATATTGGGTATATCGATAAGGCGCTTCACGATCTGCTGGAAAAGCTAAAACATATTGTTCACCAAAGAAAAAAATTCACAAGAAAAAAAAATCGAAGAGAAAAAAAACCACAGCTGATCAGAATTTAGGTCAAGTTCATTACTCAGGTTCCACTACCCTAACATGATCCACAAATTTACTCCCGCTTATACCATTCTCTTAAAATTTTCTTCTTTTCTTCTCTCTTTTCTTTTGACTTTGACTTTTTTTCCTTGGGTATCGAGAAAGACGGTAATAAGCGGTACTTTTTATACCCTTGCAAAAAGGGTATATTAATTTTGGTCAGAAGTTTGCAACGCATAGAACGAAGCATCTCCGACCATACAGAGTATATATATTCTTGATCAGCACGACGAGACGAGTTCAACTAGCCATGTCCGTCCGTCCGTCTGGATAACGCAAACTCCTCCTAGACCGTAAGAGCTACAGAGCTGATTTTGCACCTAGGCTTGTATATACTGCAGGGGTTGTATATCTCGGATTCAGCCGGATCGGACCACTATATCATATAGCTCCCATACAAACCCCAAAGTCACGAACAGTGACTTTTCTCAATAACTTCGTTATTTTCTATGTTATTATCGTGAAACTTAATATTAGAGAGTTTATTACGCTTGTAAACTGTGCCAAATTTGATCAAGATCGGATGACTATATCATATAGCTCCCATAGGAACGATCGGTCGAAAACAGTGACTTTTGTAAATAACTTCGTTACTTTTACCGCGATTGCTTTCAAATTAAACATTTGTTAGTTTAGTATATCTGTTAATGACTGTGCCAAGTGTTATCGGGTGACTATATCATATAGCTCACATAGGAACGATCTGGCGAAAACAGTGACTTTTTGTAAATAACTTCGTTACTTTTAAAGTGATTGTTTTCAAATTAAACATTTCTTAATTTAATATATCTGTTAATGACTGTGTCGAATTTGATAAAGATCGGGTAACTATATCATATAGCTCCCATAGGAACGATCGGTGGAAAACAGTGACTTTGATCAATATCTTCGTTATTTCCTATGATTGTAGGCCATTCTTTCGCAAACATAAGCCTTTTTAGATAAAACGTTCTTTCACATTGATGGCTTATAGGTAAAAAAGGAGTTCCAAAAAAGTTGCAAGGGTATACAAACTTTGACGCGGTCGAAGTTAGCCCCGGCCCTCTGGTTTTTTTTTATTCGCGACACAAATCCGCTACACAGCCAACAGCCACTTATTTTTGCATTGGAAACTTGCTTAAGGGTACAGTTAGATTTTAGATTTTTAGTTTTAAACAGACGAAATTTTAGATTTTACACAGACTTGATTTTTTTTGATTCCTTGGTTTCCCTGGTTTTCTCTATTCCTTTTTTTTTACTTTAAACTTTACACTTTTCCTTTCTTACATACTTTTTTTCTTACGGAGTTAACTGCACATATGTAGGTATTATTTTTTTTTCTGATCTCGCTGGGTATTTATGTATTTTTTTTTTTTTTTTGTGATCTCGCTGGGTGTTTAGGTATTTAATTTTATATAATTTTATTGTTATATATAACCTATATATAACCTCCCCGCAGGTTACCCCCCGTCGTTGGGCTGCGATAGCGGGGCTCCGTTTTTTTTTTTGTTGTATTCTCGCCCGACGTTTAGCTTCTACTAACTCCGCTCCCATAAATCACCACACTCCAGCCTCTCCCAAAAATATTTGCAAATTCAGCGTTAGGTGGCCTCTCTTCTGTCGCAGCTGGTTGGCCACTGTGACGTCAGTTATTATTTATGTTGAGAAATGTATAGGCCTATGAAAGAGGACTCGAAGATTTTTTTCTGCCAGTGCTCACACATTTTTTTTTCTTTTCTTTTTTTTCCCCTTACCTTGTTTTTTCTTTGAAGGCTTTAAAAAGCCGAAATAAGTTGCGTAGGCTGCAATATTTTGATTGCTAATTCACTGCAGTATAAAATATATGTAGGGTAAAGAAAAATTTTCAACTTTCTTTCCTTTTGGATTTCACTTGTCGCTAGGCACAATTTTTTTGTAAGAAAAAGTATGGCGACCCTATCGCCTCTATTTATACCCGAGGTCGCTTTCTTTCTAGTTTTTTTTTCCCCCCGGATAATTTCTCTCACTTTTGAAGTTGACCTATCCTAGCTCTCCTTCCAAAGTCTCTCTCTCTCCTTTGGCCTCATGCCCCCTTCCAAGAGAAACAAATGTTCCCAAGCGAAACTATGGCAGGGCGGGGCATATAAATTCGGCCTTTCTTTGCTTTTTTTTTCAAGGCACCAGCACATAATCTCCGCGCATAGTAATCTATTATACACACCATACTATAATCTTCAAGAAAATCAGTTTTATTCAATTTGGAAGGGGCTTGTCAAAAATATAAAATGAAAGGTTCCTTCTGCTTGCTACATAATTACATAATATACCATTTTACCCTACCGGTGCACGGTATAAAAAATAGATCGTACTTATTGAGGGGAATTAGGCATTCTCTATGGGTAACTTAAATCAATGAAAAACTTTAAATTATGTCACATCAAATTATGTTGTATTTATTTAAAGTAAGCACTGAACGCATACAAAATATATAAACATGTAATAAGCCAAAATAACGAACCTGCAGCTATAATATTAAGAGAAATAGCCGGACGGGGGGCTCAAATCGACGACCTTTTCGACCTCGCATGTATTATGGGAATGTGAAGAAAAACGCCGACGCTTTATAGGGCATACATCGAATACATCCCAAGATATAATACGTTTACGTGAATTAAAAGGCATTTCTTGGCTACCCATTACAAATTCTTCGATCAGGATCCTAAAAGGGCCAAAAATATAGTCGTGCACAGAAGAAATTAATTGCAAGTTCTTGTTTCACATTAACTAATATTAACGTTAAAGTTTTCCTTTTTTATTTTCGAATTGTAAAAGTAACAATGCTTTGCTTGAACAATAATTGTAAGGTTATTTGATTGTAATATCCCGTTTGCTTTGATTTGAAATTTTCAACTACAATTATAAATACTATTAGCAGGCAGCTTCGATTTTGGTTTTTATCAGAAAGAAATGATTTAGATCTTATATATACATATTTTGGTTTTTTGTGTTTGTCATTAGTGTACTCTTGTACTTTTACTCTTTAGTTGTGAAGGCTTTACAATTTGATTTATTATACCCTTGCAGGGGGTATTAAAAAATTGGTCAGCAGTTTGTAACGCACAGGAGACGTTTCCGACCCCATAAATATTCTTGATCAGCATGAGAAGCTGAGTCGGTTTTCAAACTGCAACCGTTTGTCTGGTCTTATAAAGAATGAGAGGTTTGTTACCTGGATTCAGCTTTGGTGGATAAATACTACCGACTGCCCTGAATAAATTCTTATGACATCAGCATTGGACTGCAATACTGGCCAAGCAGCGCAATGCGAGACAAAAATTTGTTTCTTCGTATGTGCTTCGTCTATGTTTTCAACTATCTATATTTTGTAGTATGTAGTGTACAGTTAGGCTGACCTGTAATTTTTACAGGCATGGTTGTATGGTTTCCCGGTTATAGATGAATTTTGTTGATTTACAATAATATTGCACCGAGGGCACCGTGAAGAAGTTGACTGCTATAGTGAGTGACTTGTCCAACGTTATTACTTACATTCATTATTACTACGGACTGGTCTTATCTGTACAATTGTAGAGATTTGAACTCAGCTGTTCGCTTCTTTTATAATACTCTGGACTCACTCTTTGATAGTTGTGTGCCTCTTGGTAGGCAGGAGCGGCTTAACAAACCTCCCTGGTTCTCTCGAGAGTTATCCAATTTGAAAAATGTGAAGACTCGATAATATAAATAGTATATTCATACAAATAATCATTCAGTACAATGAGCTCAACTTGTAACACTCTGTTGCAAGTATAAACAATTAAACATATACGCATTAAAATATAATTGTGCACTTGAATATGTTTATATATATACATTGATGTATGTACATAAACATATTCACATAAATCTACAGCTAAGCATGATCATATATGTATGTACATTTGTATATGCACATACATATATTCACATAAGCAAGTTCAAAGCAAAATGTTATAATCGCAGGTGATTTTAACGCTTGGTCTGAAGAATGGGGCAGCAGTTCATCTAATGCTAGGGGTAGAACGCTTCTCGAATCCTGGGCGATCCTCGATATTGCTGTGCTAAACACTGGATCCAAGCATACGTTTAGTAGGGCAGGATGCGGCTCTGTAATCGACGTTACATTCTTAAGTGCCTGTCTTTTCCCTCACTCAATCTGGAAACTTTTACCATTATATGCTCCATCAAAAGAAGCGCACACCAAATGCCCAACCAACCGCGAACAGATCAAGGAGGCCAAGCATTCCGCGTGGATACTCTTAATCCATCTATTTTTACGTCGGCACTCAACATTCCCCGACTAGACGGAGATGCTTCAAGTCAGGCGGACACCATTATGGACGCAGTGAGGGCGGCATGCAACGCTAGCATGAAGGCCCGAAGAGGGCATAGCCGACATAGAGCCCCTGTCTACTGGTGGGACGAGAACATTGCGGAGGCAAGGAAAAAGTGTCTTCGTGTTAGAAGGCTCTACCAAAGATCGCGTGGCAGATCAGATTTCTTGCTGCTGCAAGCAGAATTTGCAGCCAGAAGAAGGGACCTTAAAGAGTTTATTAAGTCACGAAAAAAAACCTGTTTTCTGGAACTTTGTGACTCGATAGAAAATGACCCCTGGGGCTTGGCCTATAAAGTAGCCATGAAAAAGCTTAGGGCTGTTAAGCCGGCGGCTCCTGACGAAGGGCGCATGGCTATGATTGTGGAAACTTTATTTCCGGCCACCCCGTCAATAGGCCCGAAACAGATGCAGCATACTGCTTTGCCAGTAGATTGGCCCATCACTGGAGAAGAGGTGTTAGTGGCGGCAGCGAGATTACAAAATGACAAGGCTCCTGGCCCGGATACCATCCCAAACAAGGCCTTAAAACTAGCCATTGGCCTACAATCTGAAAGATTCGCGGATGTTTTTAACGCTTGCATGGGTGAAGGTACATTTCCGGACAGGTGGAAAAGACAGAATCTGGTACTGATTCCAAAGCCAAATAAACCTGTAGAGGACCCCTCTGGATATAGGCCAATTTGTCTTCTGGATGCGGCAGGCAAAATTTTTGAAAGGCTAGTCAGCAACAGAATTGAGGCAGCAATCAAGGCGGCTGGCGACCTCTCGCCTATGCAATTTGGATTCCGCAGAGCTATGTCGACTGTTGATGCCATCAAATCCGTCGTCGACACTGCTGCCAAGGCTATAGAGGGGCAACGATGGAAGGGAGGGCAAAAGCAGTATTGCCTTGTCACCACGCTGGACGTTAAAAATGCCTTTAACACAGCAAATTGGAATAACATTCTTGCAGCATTGCGAAACTTTAGAGTCCCGGAGTATCTCACAAGAACAATGGAGGACTACTTCAGAAACAGAGTTCTGTACAACAGATCACACGGAGGGACGCATACTTATGATGTAAAAGGAGGCGTACCCCAAGGATCCGTTCTTGGCCCTCTACTTTGGAATGCAATGTACGACGGAATCTTGCGCATCCAACTTCCGAGTGGCGCGCGACTGGTGGGCTTCGCTGACGATGTTGCCATAGTAGTGGTGGCTAAATATCTGGCACAAGCCGAGGAAATAACTGCGCGTTCCATCGGAATGGCCAAAGACTGGCTAGCTTCTGCAGGTCTCGAGCTTGCAGTACAAAAGACGAAAGCTGTGCTAATAAGTAGTCGTAAAACGGTTGAGGTTGCCAACATCATCGTGGACGCCACCACGATTACCTCTTCACGGGCCATCAGGTATCTCGGTATACACCTGGACACGCGCCTGTCCTTCAAGGAGCATCTGGAGCTTGTTGGAGCCAGGGCAGCTGAGTTGGGACGGTCACTTAGCCGCATCATGCTCAACAGCAGAGGCCCGAAACAGGGTAGGCGCCTGCTCCTGATGAATGTCATGAAGTCCACTATGCTCTATGGGGCACCAGCCTGGGCTAATGCCATGACGGTCAAGACATATAGGAGACGCCTAGAGACCACATACCGTCTTGCGGCGCTGAGGGTCTGTTGCGGCTTCCGCACAATATCAGACGATGCAGCTCTTGTCATAGCAGGTATGACGCCCATCGACCTGCTAGCACATGAAGCACAACGCATCTACGCCACCAAGATGGAGTCAGCGCCGAGTCCTGCTGAGCTAAAGGTTGTCAAGGCTGCGGCACGTCAGGAAAGCTGGGACGCTTGGTAACTTCGCTGGACGAACTCGATCAAGGGCAGGTGGACATTCAGGCTTATTCCCGATCTGAAAATGTGGCTGCAACGGAAGCATGGCGAGGTAACTTTCGAGCTGACACAGATACTCAGCGGTCATGGATGCTTTGGGGAATATCTCTTCAGATTTGGTCACCAGGCGAGTGCGGAATGCACTTGGTGCAGGAAGGGTGAGTCGGAGAGTCCTGATCATGCTCTCTTCGCATGCACTATGTTTGCGACAGAAAGGCAGGCGGCCGAACTGCTCTGTGGTGAGCCATTATCTTCACAGAATCTGGTTCCACTGATGACGTTAAACCAACGAAATTGGACAGCTATTTGCACCTTTGCGAAACAGGTGATCAGCAAGCTACGCGCGCGCGAAAGGCAGCGCAATACAGGCGGGGTCTGAGAAGCCCACATCCCCCTCCCCCTCCCCCACACACCCTGCGATGCAATACCCCCAGGCGGTCCCGCAGTCTCCTATATCTTCAATCTCCCACTTTCTTCTCCTTCTTTCGATTAAACCTATCTTTCTTGGTTGCCAACTGTTTTCTTTTTTTGTTAACCTATTTGTAATTCCTTTTTTACCAAATAAACAAATTAAAAAAAATATCAAAGAAGTTAAATTCGGCTATGCCGAAGTTTATATACCCTTGCAGTCCTTGACAATAATAATTTCACATGTTCAAAATTTGTTTTCTGCAACTCAATTCATTAATATACAAACAAAACAATTTTACTCTTCATACTATGTACAATTTGTTCTTCTTCTTCCCTCATTCCCTAAGCAAAGCAACGCACGCATACACATACAGTTTATGTAGCGTTGCGTCTGTGTGTGTATGCATGTGCTCTGTTGATTTGATGATGACGTAGTAGGCAGCAAGCAGAGCTGCCGGCAGCGATTGAACCGATTTATAGACTGTAACTTGTGTTCTATTTATCCGATCAGGGTCAAATTTTGGGATCTGAGATTTTATATCAAATTCTATTATATTGGTAAATTTCATGGGGATACTCCAATTTTTGCAAAAATTTTTGTTCCAGAGTTATATGATATAGTAGTCCGATCCCAAAGATTTTCATACTTTATCTCACCCGGGTAAAAAAAAGCTCCCAAAAAAAAATTTCATCCCGATAGCTCTTAAGATGGCTGAGTAAAACGCGTACGCACCGACGGACAGACGGACAGACGGACAGACGGACATGGCTATATCGACTTAGCTTCTCATGCTGATCAAGAATATATATACTTTATGGGGTCGGAAACGGAAACTCCTTCTGTGCGTTACAAACATCTGACCAATTTTATAATACCCTCTGCAAGGGTATAAAAACATAAGCAATGTATGCACAAGCGTAACATGAGCTAGAGCCAGGCCAGCGTGTGAACGCTGACCAAGCACTTTGATGCATGCGCTTTAACAATATGTATGTATGTACTGACACTCTCCCTCTCTTTTGTAGCTGTCGCATAATTCGCAGCATAAGAATATATATGTAAACTTAGCTTAAGCAAAATAATAATTTGGAATAAAGAATCATTCTGAAAACGACTTGTTTTTTTTTTAGGAAAGGAACCCGGTCTTGGCTATATATAACATGGCGACCGTGACAGGACTCGGACCCGCAATCTGCTAACAAAAACAACAACTGCAATCTGCAAACCAAATGCAAAAATCAAACCATCAATCAACATTAATGTCAGAAGAACAACAACTGCAAATATTAACCACAACACAAAACATGAACATTTTATTTATTTAAATGAAAATTTTATTTTAAATCAATTGGAATAAATGCCCAGAAGAAAGCAGAAGCAGCGGTTGGAACCATCTGATAAATCAAGCGAACCAAAAGAAAATCAACCAATCAACCAACAAGGAACACGAATGAACAGTGAAGATATTCCATTTGCGGAATCTGCTCCTATCGAGCAAAGGGATGCACCGACGATGGACCGCGCCCACTCACAATAGCTGAGTACCGGGCCCGCAACACCAAATCAACAGAGCCAAAGGGGGCCATAAGAAGTCCGAGGGGGAGACCGTATTGACATCCTGAAAGCTGAACTTCGCCAAAAAGCGAAGAAACGCAAGGGGCCGCAGAAATGCGCAAGCCTTAACTTGCCTTTAATTTAATAATTATAGTTATAACCTTAATAGCAAGTTGAAGCACGAAAGTGCAACTTGCGACATACTAACTGTCTGACAGGCTTTTACTAACAATGTGGTTGGAGATTTTTTTTTAACAATAAAACAAATGAAATGTATACCTGAATTGTAAGCCAACCACATTTTCTATAATTTTTCCACGTCTCTGGCTCGCTGTGCAAGACACAGTTGAGATAAATTTTATTTCTCTCTTACTTTTTTTTTCTCTTCACGAATAATTTAAATAAAAAAAAAAATATGCATGAATCCATAACAATTTTATTTTAATATTTCAAATAGAAATCAAGTTCAGACAAATATGTACCGGTCAAAACATATTTATGAAAAAAAAAAATTAAAGTAATTGCTAAACAAAAGTTTTTAACCTGTCTTTATGAACTTTATTTCATATTCTTGTATACTTGTAATAAATAAAAACAAAAATCCCATACGTATGTTCGATAATAGCATAAGTAAATTTGATGATATATCCGTTATACCCACAATGGGGTTAATCGAAACAAAATCAGTGGAATCCACTGCAAATGTCATAAATAAAATTGAATCATCAAATGCTGATATGAGATTAACGAACATACTACTATTAATAATTGTCATAATATTGTGCGCATATGTATTGTATAAGGCTTACCTATTACACAATAAATGTGTAACAAAAAGAGCTCTAAGCCAAGCAAATGATCTAAAGATAAGATCTAAGATCTAAAGATACATATGCACACAAGCAATTATAAATCAAAACCTTTTTAACAAAAGATAAAAATATATATATATAAAAAAAAAAAAAAAAAAAAAAATGACCCATTGTGACAGGTACTTTGAAAAAAATAAACAATGGGCACCCTAGCATAGTCCAAGACTTAATTTAGGTTTTTAGGAGCGAGGGAAGTACCTCACCTCAACGCTCCATAAACTTAGTACAAATTAGGTTAGCTTACCTTGACATAACGGGCGAAGATTTCCCAGTCAAAGGAGGCACTAGGGTACAGATGAGTTTCATTCTCACGGTACCATATGTATGCTGTTTTTCGAACGCAGCAGGCACACGGCGTTTCTACCTAATGGAAAAACCAAAGCAGTAAAGAACTAAATACATCCATAATCAGTTAAATAGGCTGAGGCAGTTAGTGTAGAATATGGATAAAGCAGAAACAAAAAAAGCTCCGAAAATATTTACCTTTCCTTGATTTCCTGATACAATCAGGTGAAACAAATCACAAATACAAGGAAATAAGGTATTGGATAGCCCACAACTACGAATTTCAAAAAAATATTGTAGATCTTATGGAAAAATCCATAAAAGTAGCTTACAGTAGATTGTTAGCTAAGACTCCTTTAAGAAAAGACGTGCCCGGATGGGTCCACGAACTTTTCAAGGACTCAATTGTGCAGATACAATAGATTTAACAGACTTAGATGTAGAAATAATAGACATAGAATAGTAAAACCTTACACATTTTCAAAATTTTTTCTTAAATTAACAACAGGTCTAAACGACAAATTTTTTTTTTTTTAGTACAATGGCTTCTCAAGAATCCAAAATAGAAATAGAAATTAATCTTAGAAATTAATCTTAACAAACTATGGTTACTTGGGATGATATAATAGGAAAAGCTAGAATACACGCACAAGACTTAACTAAATCTTGTAAGTGCCTCTCGCAGAATAGAGAAACATCCCAAGACACAGTAACCAAAAAAGTGCAAGTGCGTTCTACAGTGATTACAAACAAAAAGCAATAACTGTGTTTAACAGACACAATATTGAATTTAAACAAACATCAGATTTGGAAACTTCAATAGTACTGGAAGAAAAAACGCAACTAATGGCTGATTAAGAAATAAGTCAAGAAGAACCATCAGCAATAAGTCTTAACAAGACAACAATTCCCGAAGATAACAACAAAATGACACAAACAGTGGTAGAATTCATAAACACAGCCACCAGGCTGCTACCATACTTCGATGGTGATATTAAAAATCTACCGGGTTTCCTTGGAGCGCTTCGCGTACTTAACAGCATAAAAGAAACGCACGAAGCAGTAGCTATCGAAATCATAAAAACAAAATTAAAAGGTCAAGCGGGTAATACCCTAAGTTCTGAAACAACTAGTGATGAAGTAATACGAAAACTATCAACAATCTTCAAGGGTGAATCAGTGGATCTTTTAACAGCAAAATTTAAAAATCTGCAAAGAAACCCCAATAACTGTGTTTCATACACAAAGGAGATTACTGAGTTGACCGACGCCCTTAAAGGCGCATATATTTCGGATGGTCTTCCAACTGAAGAAACAATAAAATACACTACCAAAGTGGCAGTAAATGCTATGGTAAGCCATACCAAAAGTCAAAGAGTCCAGCTATTAATGGCATCAGGAAACTTTGATTCGGCTAAAGAAGCCATTGCTAGAGTCACCACTCTTTCAGTAGAGACGGGCTCCACAGAAAGTTTCCAAAATAATACCATTTTTTATGCCCAGCATAATGACCGCGGCAGACGCCGATATAACAATAATAGTAACTGGAGAAACAACTCGAATTGGAACAATAACAACTCGAATTGGAGCAATAATGATGCCCACAGAGCCCAACGAGGCCGAAATTATTCACGCTCGGGCCATGGAGGTGAACACAATAATAATAGACAAAATAAAAATAACCAACAGAATGGTTACAACAACACAAATGTCCGAATTACCCAAAGCGACCAGGGAAACGTACAAGATCCTCCGAATGTTCAAAATTAAAAAATAAAGTCTATTCCATTAACCTAAGTCTTAATAATTTCGTATCATTTAAGAATGTTAAAACAAATAAGAAAATAACATTCTTAATTGATACAGGTGCAGACATTTCAATAATAAAAGAAAATTCTGATATATTGCACGACATCCAAGTATACAAAACTGTAGACATTCGAGGCATAGGAGAAGGAGTAATAAACTCCAAAGGCCTAGTCTCAATAGAATTGCAGACAAATAAATATATTATTCCATACGAATTTCACATGCTTCATTCAGATTTCGCAATCCCATGCGATGGAATAATAGAAATAGATTTCATAAAAACTTTTAATTGCAAATTAGATTACAGCAATTCAGAAGATTGGTTTATACCTAGACCACAAAAATTAACGTACCCAATTTATGTTCCAATAACATTCAATTCTGGTAATAACTCAACACTTCTACCAGCAAGATCCCAAGTGGTACGCAAAATAGAACTATCTTCAGCAGAAGATAACATTTTAATTCCGAATCAGGAAATTAAACCGGGCGTTTATGTTGCAAACACTATTGCAACAGTCCAAAGTACTTTTGTCCGATTCATAAATACCAGAGATAAATGCCAAATAGTAGGCGAAAACAATATAAAATTTGAATCACTTTCGAACTACGATATAATTCAAAATACCAAAGATATAAGAAAAGAATCTGTAACTCATAAATTGAAGAAAAATTTCCCAATACTATTCAAAGACAAACTCGAAAAGTTATGCACTGAGTATAGTGATGTGTTCGGACTTGACACCGAACCGATCACAACAAATAATTTTTATAAACAAAAATTAAGACTTAAGGATGATGAACCGGTATATGTGAAAAATTACCGGAGTCCGCATAGCCAAATAAACGAGATCCAGCGACAAGTTGGAAAGTTAATCGAACAGGGTATTGTTGAACCATCTGTTTCGCCTTATAATAGCCCACTCTTGCTAGTCCCAAAGAAAACACTTTCGGGATCTAAAGAAAAAAACTGGCGATTAGTAATTTGACTATCGTCAAATAAACAAAAAATTTCTGTCAGATAAGTTTCCGCTCCCCAGAATTGATGATATTCTTGATCAATTGGGAAGAGCAAAATATTTTTCTTGCCTTGACTTAATGTCAGGATTTCATCAAATTGAACTAGAAGAAAAATCAAGAGATATAACGTCTTTTTCAACGAGCAATGGCTCATATCGTTTTACACGATTACCTTTCGGTCTAAAAATAGCACCTAATTCATTTCAGAGAATGATGACAATAGCATTCTCGAGAAATCTTGCCAGACAACACAAAATTTGACGTCATTGAGAATTATCCAGTCCCACATGATGCAGATAGTGCTAGACGTTTCGTTGCATTTTGCAATTACTATAGACGTTTCATAAAAAATTTCGCCGAATATTCCCGGCACATAACAAGATTATGTAAAAAGAATGTTCCATTCGAATGGACAGCAGAATGCGAAAATGCATTCCAATACTTAAAAGAAAAGCTCGTTCAACCTAATCTATTGCAGTACCCGGATTTTAGCAAAGAATTTTGCTTAATCACAGATGCAAGCAAACTAGCATGTGGATCAGTTTTAACACAAAACTATAACGGACTCCAGCTTCCAGTTTCATATGCATCAAGAGCATTCACTAAAGGTGAAAGCAACAAGAGTACTACAGAACAAGAGCTAGCAGCAATACACTGGGCAATAACATATTTTCGACCATATATATGTATATGGAAAACATTTCACAGTGCGAACAGACCATATACCATTAACATATTTGTTCTCCATGGTCAACCCGAGTTCAAAACTGACACGCATGCGGCTAGAATTGGAAGAGTACGATTTTACAGCAGAGTATTTGAGAGGTAAAGATAATTGACATGAACAAAAAAATCCTGAAAGTCACTACCAGGTACCAAAGTAGACAAAACAATTTCTGCGCAGAAAATAAACAAGAACTATTAACAAGGCAAAATCTTGAAAAAGCTTCCGAGCCCAACGTATATGACGTTATTGTAAATGACGAAGTATGAAAAGTAGTGACCTTGCGAATAACTGATTCCTCGACCACATTCAAACATGGCAAGAAAGTTATAGCAAGAATTGACATTTGCGATATGTATACCAATGGAATTCTCGACTTAGGTCAGTTTTTTCAAAGGCTCGAAAAAGAAGCCGGTATACTTAGTATCACCAAAGTCAAAGTGGCACCGAGCGAAAAGATCTTTGAAACTATTTCAATAGAATCTTTCAAAAATATAAGCAATAGAATTTTACAATTTTTAAGAGTAGCGCTACTCAAGCCGGTGACCCAAGTAAATAATAAGAAAGAAAAAGAAGCTATATTGTCTACATTCCATGACGATCCAATTCAAGGAGGTCATACAGGCATAACTAAAACAATTACAAAGATAAAGAGACGATATTATTGGAAAAACATGACTAAATGTGTAAAAAAGTACATTAATAAATGTCCAAAATGCCTGACGTCGAAAACGACAAAACATACAAGATCACCTATGATTATAACCGAAGATAGTAGACACGATCGGTCCACTACCACATTCGGAAAATGGGAATGAATACGCAAACACATTAATATGTGACCTGACAAAGTATTTAGTAGCAATTCCTGTTGCAAACAAAAGTGCAACAACTGTAGCAAAAGCCATATTCGAATCTTTTATTCTGAAGTACGGTCCAATGAAGACGTTCATTACGGACATGGGAACAGAATATAAAAATTCCATTATTACTGAGCTGTGCAAATATTTGAAAATAGATAACATAACATCTACAGCACACCATCACCAGACATTAGGTACCGTTGAAAGAAGTCATAGGACCTTCAACGAGTACATTCGTTCATATATTTCAGTGGATAAAACTGATTGGGTATATGGTTACAGTATTTCGTGTATTGTTTTAACACAACACCATCAGTAACACATAATTATTGTCCATATGAACTTGTATTTGGTAGAAAAAGTAACCTACCAATTCAATTTAATAGCGTTAATACTATAGATCCAATATATAATATAGAAGACTATTCTAAGGAAGTTAAGTTTAGATTAGAAAACGCGTATAAAAGAGCTAGAATACTTTTAGAAAACAATAAAATTAAGCAAAAAGAAATAAATGATAAAAAAGTATCAGATTTTAAAATAGAAATAGGAGACAAGGTTTTCTTAAAAAACGAAACTGGTCATAAGCTTGATTCAGTGTATTTAGGACCCTTCGATGTTGTAGAAATAGGTAAAAATAACAATATAAAAATTAGAAATAATAAAGGTAGGATACAAAAAGTACATAAAGATAGATTAAAAAAAAAAAAAAAATAATAAAATAAATATATAATATCAAAAGGTAATTAAAAAAAAATATATATATATATATCAAAATTTTTTATGGATTCATCTATTAGAGTAGACATCCTTTGATACCTTTATCCCTTAGTCGTTGTTCTTCTTAACTATGTATGCATGAACCTTTTAGGGTCCTCTGCTCTGATTACAACCTTCTATTCCCTGTAATCAGCTCAGAGTTTTCTATTAATATGCTTAAAACATCTATCCTATCCCATTTAGTTAATAGATAGCTATAGTATTATTTGTTTGTCTGTTTTTTATTTGTATTTGTCCACGCGATTCGTGCCTGCGTTATACGGCTGCACCCCTCGGTCGGTCGGGTGGGAGGTGGGCAGTTATCTGCTTGGGCTCGCGCGTAACAGGCTATGTCCTGGTGTCGTAGGGGCCACTTGAACGTACTGCGCATAGTATCTCAACGTCCGCTAACTAGTCAGAAAATTATCGAAAATATATTCATATGATTTCGAAAAGAAAAGAGAGAAAGAAAATTTGTCTAAGCAGACACAAACTAAAACACAAAAAAATTATTTTTTTTCCTAATATACACATTTACCTTACCCTTATTTTACCTTTAATTAATTGTTAATGATTATTAATAACTCCATAATATTACGTTATTCTCTAAAAAGGGGAGGTGTAGTATATTCATACAAATAATCATTCAGTACAATGATCTCAACTTGTAACACTCTGTTGCAAGTATAAACAATTATACATATACGCATTAAAATTTAATTGTGCACCTTTGTATATGCACATACATATATTCCTAAGCAATGTATGCACAAGCGTAACATGAGCTAGAGCCAGGCCAGCGTGTGAACGCTGACCAAGCACTTTGATGCAAGCGCTTTAACAATATGTATGTATGTATGTACTGACACTCTCCCTCTCTTTTGTAGCTGTCGCATAAGTCGCAGCATAAGAATATATATGTAAACTTAGCTTAAGCAAAATAATAATTTGGAATAAAGAATCATTCTGAAAACGTCTATGCATGGACACTGACGTGTTCATCTTGGATATATTATTTTTACTAAAGGACCCCGGTCTTGGCTTATATAACAGTAAGTCGCTTTGCCGACTTAGGTATACCATACACCAGTAAAGGAAATATTTCAATTTTCTTCCGGCTTTATGGAAAAACATTTATATGCATAACTCGATTATTTTTTGTCCGATTTTGAGTCTCCTCTTCGAATTTCAGAAAGAAGTCATTTTTTCAAATGACAGATCTAAGTTAACGATGACGTCCCCTAATCCAATAATCCGATGATAATATTCTCTTTTGGTTGTGTCAATGTAGTTCACATTAAGTGCGCAAGTTACACACATGGTGGCTTAAAGAATGGATGTGATGCTTGCCGTGAGGTCGAGAATAAGATGAGGACGTTTGTGAGGCGAAAAAGACCAACATTTGGAGTTTGTCTAGAGTTTGGTATTGTTTAAGTGCCTGGTCAGTGGGTTATTACTGGTATCAATTATTGGTATTGATTATTATTTAATAATTTTGTTAATTATTAATATTTTCGATAAAAAGAGTTTTTTTTATCTCCTTTTTAGTAATCTACTTACACACCATACTATAATCTTCAAGAAAATCAGTTTTATTCAATTTGGAAGGGGCGTGTCAAAAATATAAAATGAAAGGCTTGTTACATAATTACATAATATACCATTTTACCCTACCGGTGCACGGTTTAAAAATTAGATCGTAGGGGAATTAGGTATTCTTAGGCTTAAATCAATGAAAAACTTTTAATTGTGTCACATCAAATTATGTTGTATTTATTTGAAGTAAGCACTGAACGAGTTAACATCTTGGCCAAGTCGTGTTCGAGGAAAAAGAGTAACTTTTCCCTGTGTTTTTTACTTTTTAGTATTTTTTTATAAAATTAAAACCTCCGTCTTGTTTGACGTTCAACACACAATTATCTTTTTTTTTGGGACAATGCCTTCTCTCCTTCGTTAATTATGTATATATGTTTGTATGTATATATGTATGTATGTGTATATGTAAGTGTCTATATATGTAGAAAGGCTGAGTCCACTGGACCAGAATAAAATATACTCTTCACACCACTTTGCTTTTATGTATGTATCTTAGCTTATCATTTTTATTTAATTATTAACAAAAGAAAAAGAGACCATCTTATTGAACACTTTTAGTTTAACGAGACCAACACAACCTCTTCGTCCAGCAACTCAAGCTCTTCTCCCTCTCCGATTAACCATCTATCGATATCTATCAAACTAATATCGTTATCGGCATTCTGATACCATTAGGGGTTCTCACGCAAACCTACATTCGGCCATTCTACAGCCTCATTCGTCCCGAATGATGGGTTCCACATCTTCAGGTACATCCACTACGGTATTGGTCCTATTTGGGCCCTCACCATCCCCAATCTTCTCCACTGAGTATCTACCATGTCTCAACTTCCTAACAATTTTATACGGCCCTAGATAATTCTTCTTAAGCTTCAGCCCTGCTCCAAACTGGGTACTCTTTATAGCAACCATATCGCCCACTTCGTATTCTGTTTCGGACTTTTTGAACTTGTTATATGACTTACGATTTTCTTCCTGTATTTTTGCTATATTATCTTTTGCTAATCTACGAATTTCATCTTTCTCCCGTTGCAACTCTATAAGTAATTCTTCCTCTAACTGGGACTTTAACTCTTGATCATATGTCGTTCTCATTTCAATACCAGTCAAAATTTTAAAATGCGAGATCTTAGTACTCCAGGGTGGCGAAGAGTTGATGAACTGTTGTACCCTGCCAACGTTTTTATACCAGGACTTGGGTTCCTCTGCACATAACTTGGTCAATAGCGTTGAAACAGTCCTATTAAGACGCTCGACTTGCCCATTTCCACGGGGTACTCCTGTAGCAATAAGTAAATGCTGAATCTTTTGGGAGGTACAGTATTCTTTAAACATGTTGGAAGTGAAAGCAGTTCCTCTGTCAGTTATAAAACGTTTCGGGTTCCCGAATACTTCCGATTGTCTCTGCAGACGATCAACAACTTCTTCAGATCCTGTGCTCTTAGTGGGATATAGACAGACGAACTTGGAAAAAGCATCTACTATGACCAAAACATGGTTATACTGCTTTTTTGTCGATTCCATGGGGCCTATGTGATCTAGGTGAAACGTTGTCAATGGCTCATCACCTTTGTCGATGACATTTAAAAATCCTTCCTTCCTTCCATGCTTCTGTTCGCTCACAATGCACTCCACACACGATTTGATAACCACCTCAACTTTGCTGGCACGTTTGTATATAATAATCTTTTCCTAGGACATCTATGGTCTTCTTAACTCCAAAATGCCCCTGGCGGTGCGCCATAGTTATGATTTCTCTTTCCATTGCCGACGGTATAACTATAAGTTCTTTAATCGGGTCTTTGTGTAAAATATCGTATCGTACTGCAAATAAAAGTCGTCATAAGTCCCCTTTTCCAATACCTTTCTAACCGTATTAATCCATTCATCCAAAAGCTAAGCCTGTTATATCTTGTGTCTCAGAGAATTTTCGAGCAATAAGCAATGAATTCTGTTAACGCATCCACGTGTTTCATTTTAGTTCCAGGTCGATGTTCGATCTCGAAGTCGAAATCTTGTAGAAATATCGCCCATCGAGCCACTCTTAAAGGCACTTCTTTTTTTAATCGTCATTGCGAATGCATTACAATCTGTAACGATTTTTATCTTCTTCCCAAGCACGTAAACCCTCCACTTTGACAAAGCCTGAATTATGGCGAGTACTGCCAACTCATATGAGTGATACTTCTCCTCCGCTGGTGTAGTCTTACGACTCATGTACTACAGGATAAAAATTCTGGTCTTCAGAATTAAATTGTAGTAACATAGCGCCATAACCATACATACTAGCGTCACAGTGAACTTCGGTTATACACATCGGATCAAACAAACGTAATACTGGCGGATTTGACAAACCTACTTTTAACTGTCTAACGGATGCAAGTGCTTCTTCATTCATCATGAATGGTACATCTTTTTTTATCATATTCGTCAACGGCCTAGCGATTGTTGCAAAGTCTTTCACGAATCGGCGAAAATACGAAGTAAGACCTAAAAACCTTTGTAATCCCTTTTTGTCTCTTGGGATTGGGTAACTTTCCACAGCCATAGTCTTTTCTCTGGACGGTTTAATAGTCGAATTTTCAATTATGTATCCTAGAAAATTGACTCGCCTTTGTAAAAATTGACATTTTTCCCATTTAATTTTCAGTCCTGAAGTCTCGGCTAGATTTAATACTCTTTTCAGCTTATTTAATCCATCTTCCTCATCACCTGATGGTATGATAATGTCATCCATGTACAAAATAACAATCCCTTCATCGATAAGTGGCCTTAAGACTGCAAATATGTATCTCATGAATACAGCTGGCGAATTGGTTATCCCAAATGGCACGAAATTAATCTCGAACTGGCCGTTTTGACTAACAAACGATGTAAACTTCCGTGAGCTTTCGTCTACGGGAACTTGGAAGAATCCATTGCATAAATCGAGGGTTGTAAACACCTTTCCTCTCTGCAGTTTATACAAAACGTCGTCAATTAATGCTGTCGGAAAATTGTCTTTTATTATTTTCTGATTCAGCTTCCTGTAATCACAGCATAATCTTTTCTTGCCATCTTTTTTTGAAACTAGCACCACAGGAGATGAATACTCGGAAAAGCTTTGACGAACGATTCCACCCTCCATCCATTCCTTTATCTGCTGATTCACTATCACTTGATCCTGATATGGTAAACGTCTTGGCCTTTGAGAAATTGGAATATCATCTGTTACCACAATCTTCATTTCCACTGGCGAAATAGTAGGCTTTACCGGTTTATATGACTTCAACATTTCTAATATATCTGATTTTATACCTTCGTCTAAATGGATGAGATCAATTTCCAGTGGAGCGTCTTCATCCAAGGTCATTGTCATAATTCTCTTAAACGTTGTCTGCAATTCAGAAATGTTTGTCTTAGTTTGCACTTCTCGGCTTATTGGCTTTGGTATTTCGTCTTCTTTGTGGAACACGATTCGTTTTCTTCCAATAGTAACATTCAAGTTCTCCAGAACATCATTGCCGATCACTCCTTTATACAATGTGTCTTTATCCCGAACAACATGAAAGTCTATTTCTACAGCGTTGCCATCTAACTCTGTTTTGATATTGAAAAACCTCAGTGTACGAATCTTTTTCCCTCCTACGCCAATTACCTCCTTGCATTCACGGTTTAAGTTAACCGGGTTTATTTCCTTATAAGTGCTCTCGCTAATGGTGGAAAGATCACTGCCCGAATCAAACAGAGCAGATAATACTCTATTGCCTATTGGAACGTCTTTAAAAGAACGATTAAACTTAAGTGTCATTTGTTGATAATTTGTATTATCCTTCTTAGTTTCTTTTGTGTTCCTTGCCTCACACTGATTAGCTTTGTGGCCCATTATTACATTTAAAACATTTGAAATTGTCTTTACAATTCTTAGCGACGTGATTCTTTCCTCCACATTTAAAGCATTTGAAATCCTCCAAAGTATTCCTCGATGGCAGCTTCTCAAATCGTGGTTTTGTTTTAGACTCTTCCTTCAAATCTCTCGCTTGGTAAAGAACGCTTTTATTCATTTTAGAGTCAGGGATACCCTCAATGATGTATTCGACAATGCTTTCCTCATCTAAGCTGCCTCTTTTGGCTATACTCTTCATTAGATAAAAGTACTCAACTAGACTCTCGTTGTATTTCTTCTTTCTACTCTCTAATTGCTTGTGAACTTCTTTTGCCGACAATTTAACAGTAAACTCATCCTCTACCCCAACTTGTTAGACCCTCTTGACTATTTACGAACAACTTAGCTGGTCCTGTCAACAGCTGTCTACCATAGATAAATTACTGAAGATCACTCCATTGTACTGTTACAGCAGTACCCTCAAAGTATGAAAGCCATTCTAATACATCCTTTTTGTTGCTCCCATCAAACTCTGTGAACGAATCACGAATATCTTTTAATGTGAACGCCATTGTCACTTCTCTCTCAACTTCTTCAACTTCGCCTTGAATACTGGTATTAGCTTCTGAATATAAGGATTCCTCGTTCGTGTCTAAATCAAAATATGAAATTAATCTCTCTCTTAATTCAGGTTTGTTGCCTTTTACACTTAAATTCAGCTCTTTTAACTTTTCTTTTAACCCTGCGACGGTCAGTTCGGTGATCTCGTTATACAACATGTGTAAAAATATTGATTACAAAATAATTTAAATTAGTGTTTAAATTAGATGTTAGTTTATATGATTACAAATATTCTAATTCCTCTTTGTTGAATTTTTCTTTCTTACTTATTTTCTTTTTTTTTTTTTTTTCAGCCACTCTCCTTGTGACTCCTAGTCCGATCTCTGCTCCAGGTTACTTCTTGGCTTGCATGAATGATTGGATAGCGCCGAATCCAAGCAAGTTCAATTTTTCTCCTCGTTTTGTCCCTCTCTGAACAAATTTTGTCGTCTTTCGTCTTTTGATGCTCTTCGTGTTCGTCTCTGAACAAATTTTCGTCTTTGGGAAGTTGTTCGTCTTTCAAATATTTTCGTCTTTATTCTTGCTTTTTTCTCATTTTGTTCCTCTCTGAACAAAATTGTCGTCTTTTAAGCGTTACTCATCTTTTCGTCTTTGTTGTTATTTCTCATGTGTTCGTCTCTTTTCTTGTCTTTCGGTGGTGAAATTAAAGCACGCATTTTATTTTGTCTCGCTTGCTCTCATGTTTCCTTATGTTGGCGTCACTCTTGCAATTTCTTGCGATTTCTTCATAAAGTTTTCTCTCTCACTCGCTCTTTGTTACAATCCCGGTTGAGCCCCCAAAATGTAGAAAGGCTGAGTCCACTGGACCAGAATAAAATATACTCTTCACACCACTTTGCTTTTATGTATGTATCTTAGCTTATCATTTTTATTTAATTATTAACAAAAGAAAAAGAGACCATCTTATTGAACACTTTTAATTTAACGAGACCAACACAACCTCTTCGTCCAGCAACTCAAGCTCTTCTCCCTCTCCGATTAACCATCTATCGATATCTATCAAACTAATATCGTTATCGGCATTCTGATACCATTAGGGGTTCTCACGCAATCCTACATATATGTATGTATGGATATATGTATGTACGTATATATGTAAGTGTCTATATATGTATGTATGGATATCCATACATATATGTATGTGTGTAAATTAGGTATGTACGTATATATGTACAAAATGTGTTATTTGTTGCCCTTTTTGATGTGTTGTCCATGGTTTGTGTAGTTGAAGGTGAATTTGTTGGTGTGGTGACCGGGTAGGTAACTCCTCCCCCACTGGATTGAAGTGAGGGCCATAGCGGTGGTCTGAACGAAATTAGTAGCGACTGGTTTGAGAACAATTGATGCTCTTCAAAGGATTAAAATATAGTTGCGCTTTGATTGCTTCCAGGTGAGGTTGTCTATGCTAGGTTTTAAGTCTATTTAACACCAACAAAACAAACTCCCTTTCTGGTTCCAGAATTTCCGGTTGTTCTGTCCATTGATGATTTCTTGTAGATAATTTGTAACCCACGTTGGGGCAAAAAACATAATTTTATTATTAAGAGGCTTAATACTATATCTATTATAAATAACATGTTTAGGTATTTTCAGATATTTAGTCTTGTCATTGGCAATGGTATAATGAATGAATTTATAGTCTTTAATTCTGAACATTAGAATTTTTATGTAAAATATTACATTAGTTTTGTTTACAAATGTATCTATTTCAAGTAATCTATATAAATGTTCTTGCGATGAAATTGTGATATTTCGTTTTGCTAAAATTTCTGTGATTTTGTCTTCTTTAGTTGAAAAAAAAAATAAATTTTGGGATAATTTTAAGCAAAAAAAAATAAAGGATTATTTAAATCGTTATACATAACATCAATGCCAATTCCATTTAAATATTGAAGAACATGGATTTCGTTGTGTTCAGTGCCTAATTCCTTATAGATCTTATTTTTTATAGTTTTTATTTTTATTTTTTTTTTTTTTTTTTTTTTAAATTATAATATTCTGTTTGTTATTATCGGTTGATCGGTAATGTTTGAAAATCTTATAATTATTTTATTATTAACGTTTCATTGATGATTGACATTGTTTATTCATTTGTTCATGCCCCCTTTAATTTCCCTAAATTCCTTTCTTTTTTTTTTTTCTTTTTGTGTAATAAGTATGTTGTTGTTTACAATAATTAGGTATGTATGTATGAAAAATCGTATTTAATTATTTTTTGTTTGCTTGTGTTTTTGTATTTTATATTATATATATGTATGCCTAGTTTTTGCTAAGGCTTTCTTGTCAATCGTTTTATTTTTGACTTGTGAATTTTTTGCTTTTTCTTTATAATAAATGTGACCCCCTTATCTTTAGTGACAATATGTTTTGAAAAGCGAGGAGTCAATTTATTTCTTCTATTTTCTTTTCTGAATACTGTCTCGTCAGTTTCCACTTCTGGTGGATTTCCTTTCTTCGTTTAGTTTTAAAGTTCGTTTTTTATTTTGATCAGATATTTGTTGAGCAATCTTGGGGTATATTTTTTTCTGATAAAGGTCTAAGTCTTGTAAATAATCGTGTTCGTTAGTAAATTTTAATGCTTTTTGAAACAGGTGGGTTCGACCCGAGAATAATTCAAAGGGTGTGAAAAAGTTGCAGAGTGTATAGCATTGTTGTAAGTGATCAATGCTTTAGCGAGGATATCGTCATGTATTGTGGGAGTTTTTTCAGTTTTCCTCTTTTCCATTATTAGTCTGTAAATTTCTGTTAAAGACGAATGAAATCGTTCAACAGGGGCGTTACTTGAAGACTGTTGAAAAGATGTGACATGTCTGGTGATATTGTATTGAGTGCAAAAATCAATGAAAAGATTTCCTGCGAACTCTGCACCCTGGTCACAAACAATCTTTTTAGGTATGCCATGAGTGCACATAAAATGTCTGATTGATTTTACTATATTTAGGCTCTCTTGCTGGTATAGTGTACCCAACAGCAAATTTTGAAAACTTGTCTATTATTGTAAAAACATTTTGATCGTTAATGGTGTACAAATCGATATGAATTATGTCTAATGGGAGTTTTGGAACCTCTGTTTCCTGATAGGGAACTTTTTGCGGATGTCTATCGTATTTCAGGGTTTGGCATAAGTCACAATTGTTTATTGTTTTTGTAATTTTTTGCTTCATATGTGGAAAATATATTGTTCTTTTTAAATGGGCTAGAGTTTCATCAATTCCTCTGTGATTATTATAATAGTCATAGTCTCTAATTTCTTTTTCTTGTTCATCCTGTGTGGTACGTTCTTCCAAAAACTCTGTGCATCTAACAAGTTTATAGAGTGTACTGTTTGAAAAAAACTGTGAAAAAACCTCTTGTACTATTTTGAATATTGTGTCAGTGGTAAATTTCTTTATTGTCTCAATCTTTGTCGGGTTTGGCTTTACCCCTTCGGGGGTAACAATGTGACCCAGATATTCGATTTCCTTTTTCAGGAATTCAGCTTATCCGGTTGTAATTTTAAATTTGCATTTCTAATTTTCTTGAATACTTTTTTTTAAATGTTGGATATGTTCCTGTAAGGATGGCGAGAAAACAATGATGTCATCCATATATGCAAGGCAACAGGTTCCAAATAAGTCACCAAATAAGGAATCTATTACCCTTTGAAAAGTTGCAGGTGCATTAGTCAGGCCAAAGGGCATTCTGATAAACTCGTAATGTCCTCCCTCCGCCGAAAATGCTGTTTTCTGGATGTCGTCCTTGTGCATCTTTATCTGGTGGCAACCACTGGCTAAATCCAGTATTGAAAAATATTTTGATTTCCCAATTCTATCCAAGACATCGTTTATTATTGGCATAGGGTACCTACTTGTCTTTTATGGTTTTCTCATTTAGCTTTCTAAAATCTACAACTAGACGCCACTTTCTTTTTCCTGAGGCATCGGTTTTTTTTGGCACAAGCCAAACCGGTGCACTCCAAGGAGAGTGACTATGTCTTATTATTTTATTATCGAGTAATTTTTTTAATTGTTCCTTTACCTCAATTCTTTCATGGAACCCATACCTATAGGGTCTTGTATAAATCGGGATATTATCTTTAGTCAAAATCTTATGTTTGACTTCGTTTGTTGCTTACTGTCATCATAAAAGATGTCAGAAAATTCAACACAAATGTCTTTTAATAATTGGATTTCTTCTGAGTTGATATGTGCAGTTCTAATTACTTTGTTAAACTCAAATGAGCTTAAGTCTGTTTCATTATCATTTTGGAAAGCGATGTTTACTTCTATATGCTAACCTTTGGAATATGAATTTACTTGAAGTGGTTGGTCAAAACATATACTTTTATGTGAGTCGGAGTAATTTGTTATTTTGTTATTTGAAGTTATTTTCTGCTGAATATAATCCGTTTGAAATAAAAAGGTCATTATCTAGTTGTATTTCCTGACAAAGAAAAGTGCCTTCTTTAAGGTTCACAGGGATCTTGATCAGTTTTCTGGTTGTATGCTCAATCTCTAGCTTTTCTCCTGCTAAATTTTCTTTTGTGAGTATTGGGAGTTTAGCATTTTGTGTGATCAACAAGAAATTTTCTAAGTCTACTTTTGCTTTCAATGTTTTTAGTAAATCGACTCCTATAAGGCCATCGAAAAATGAATGGAATTTAAATAATAAAAATTTTAGTTGTAAACATTAGGAATATTTTAAATAAGCCCGCTCCTCGTCTCAGTGAATTTCCCCGATAACCGAATTTGGCCACACTAAAAGGGTATAATACGCTAAGGCGGGGTACGGGCACACTCTCTTGAATATAGTCAATAAGACCGCATGTGCACTTAATTTGAAAATAAATAAAATCCGGAAATATAAAATCAATCCCAAGGGATTAATTACTTTAAAAAGTAGAGAGTTTACAAATCAGGTGTGGAGTTTGCCCTAAAGAACGTATTTTCATGAAATACACCGAGATTATTAAATTAAACAAAACCGCATTGTTTGAGTTGCTAGCGGCCAAGGAAGTACCTTGCGACAAAGAAGCGTCAATTTACCAATTGCGAGCATTGGTAAAACAAGTCATGGCACAGAATCAGTCTGGAGAGAGTGATGTACCCGAAGAGCAGGCAGTCAGCCCAGCAGTGTCTGCAAATGTGCTTGCCGGACAACTTGTGGATGTTGGTCCAGAGCCTCTTATTGAGCAGCGCGGCGTGGGAAACATTGAGCAGCCAAGTACACCGGATCAAGTGGGTGCGAACCAGTCGCCGACGATGTCTCGTGAGACCTCTGTAGGACCAGACGCGAACGTGCATGTTCGTGAAAGCGCACAAGCGAGCGAAACCGACGAATTGTCTTCGATTCTTAGTAGCATCGAATTGTATACAGCACGTAAAAACCTGGCGGAGCTAAAAACACGTGTTATGGAGCTGGAGGAGAACTTAGGCGGACCGGAATATAATTGCCGCATGTACTTGAAAGATGTCGAAACTACTGTACCTAAATTCTCTGGTGATGGTGATCTGTCCATTCACGTATGGATTCGTGAGCTGGAGAAAGCAGCAAGAGTGTATGTACTGAGTGATGCCCAATGTTGGTCGTTGGGCAACCGACTGCTGGAGGGATCTGCTAAAGCATATATGACATATGAAAAGACTACAACCTGGAGCGAGCTGAAGGATGCCCTTGTGAAGGTATTTGGCCTACAAATGACAAACTACGAGATTGCTAACCAGATGAGGAAGCGCTCAATTGGCAAAGGAGAGTCACTCTTGCAGTATTTCATCATTATGCGAAATATTGCTCAGCAGGGCAATTTTGAAGACACCGATGTGGTCAAATACATTGTTGACGGACTACAAGATCGAAACGGATTGTCAGCTCCTTTATATTATTGTAGTTTTCTGAATGAATTGCGAGAGAAGATGATGCGTTTTCAATCAGTTCAGCCACCAGCCAAAAACTACGTTCCTCAGGCTCGTCAGACTTCAGACCGTTTGCAGGCCATTACGCCTGCTGCAAAGGATAAGAGATGTTTCAATTGCCGCCAGATTGGTCACTTAATGTTTGACTGTCCACGCCCGGAGAGACCAAAAGGAAGTTGCTATCGGTGGTTCAAAGTGGGCCATCAGTACCGGAATTGTCCAATGCGAACCCAGATCGCCGCCATGAGCTCTAGTGAAGACCCGGACACCATTGATGATAAGTCATTTATTCAATTAGTAAGTTTAAGAATATCTTGTAAAGAGGGATGCACTTATGTTAATAATATTTTTGCCCTATTAGATTCCGGAAGCCCAGTAAGTTTTGCCAGTAGAGCGTTGATGCCGCATTTAGATTGCGATAAATTAGTTAAAAGTTCTTTTCATGGACTGAGCGGTGGCTCTATTCTGACTTTTGGAACGGTCAAATGTTTAGTTCTGTTTTGCAAAAAATATTATGAAATTCAATTTTTAGTTATTCCCGATAATATTATGCCGACGCAACTACTTCTTGGTAGAGACGCCTTGAATAAAATAGGTCTTAAGTTCTCATTGATTGAAAATGTAAGAAAGTATGAAAAGAATTCTGCATCATTAAAGAGTACCATTGCTTTTGTTTACAAATCCTTTTGTGCATCCCTGTTTACTAAATATCCTAAGCATAATACAATTAGTAATAACACCACTGATCTAAATAATAATTGTAATAACCCTAATGTAAACACGAATGCATCCCCGTTTTGAGAATGGCTAACAGAGTTGCAAACTGTTTGTGCAACGCTGTCAGATACCGGGAATACTACTGTTGGCAGTGAATTTGGATTAGGGGCGATGCGTGAGTGCCGAGACATTGTGCATGAGCATTACATTGACCGATTTTCAATTAATTACGGGTTGCCTAAATATATGATGAGAATATGTCTGACAGATACAACACCATTTCGTAGTAGTCCTAGAAGGTTATCATATTATGAAAGAGGAATCGTTTCTAAAACGGTTAGTGAGTTGTTAGCCAATAATGTTGTTCGTGGAGGGGGCGGAAGGATCCAAATAAATACAAGTAGTTGGCGGGTGCCAATTTCTTCTGGATATGGTGAGCGAGTGGTGAATTAAAAACGCGCGAAAACTTCGGTTAAACAAACTTATGCTTTATTAAATATTCACAGGGAGTCCGACACACACGAAATGGTTCGGGTTGAAAAAATTGACAAATCTTAAAAGAAAAAGAACGGGTGTTCGGGTGAAAAGCTCGATTCAGAATAAATGGCGGTGCCCATTGGAAAAACCAAGTCACTCCTCCTGGTGTGACCGTAGATGCCGAGGATCAAAAAACCCTCCTCACTCCTCACCGCTCACTGCTCTTCGCCGCTCACTGCTGTTCACCCGGTGGCGTGAACATACGGCCCCCTTGCAACATGTTGCAATTGCCACCCTGGACATATAAAGGATGGGGGACGGCAACGTCCTGGAGCGCCTAGATCCCACAGGAGCCGGAGACGACCCATCCGAACACGGTGCTCTGGGCTGCGGGAGTACCGCTATGACCGGTCACACAGCCTGGTTGGATGACCTCAGGATAGAGGTCTGCCCCGAGCACCACGGATACCCACGCCGGCCGATAGAAATAGGGGTCGGCCAGGATCAGGGTGGCGAACTTCTCTCGGACCGGCGCCGCCACTTCCCGGATGGGAGTGCGGATGAGCAAGTCCTCTTCGACCCGGAATATAACGTTCCGTCGGAACGTCTTGTCGGACCTCGACTCGAGGACGGCCGTACAGGCTTGGTCGACCCCGACCTTGGTCACAGCTAACCCTAGGGACCGGGCAAAGGGAGAGATTGATGCGGCTCTCAGCCGCACACGCATCGAGAAGGACGCGGGTCTCGAAGGATTTCGAGCCATTGCCCAACCGGAGGACTGCGGTTGGCAGGACAGTCGTCGTCCTGGCGTGGAGCAGGGAGGATAGCGAAATCTCGGGTGCGCCTTCTGGGGAAGCGGAGCGGTCGGACGATGATCGGGAACGGGGTTGTAGCGGGGGTGCAGCACGCCCGGAGGGGGGTGATTGGCTGCGACGCCGGGCGGAGGCACGTTGTCTCGGCGGTTGGTCGGCCATGTGGAGCAGGGTATGGTGCCTTTGCCCTCATCGTCGGCAACCATGGCGAGTCCGACACGGGTCGGATGAATGCTCGTGTGCCAAGCAATTGGGACAATACTTATTGATGAGCACCGCCCGAAGCCGCTTTTCCCCTCGGAGGTTCAGGAAGCGCTGACACTGCTGGAGTGCATGAACCCCCCGACAGAGCCGGCATCGGTACACGTTCGTGCCCTGTGGAGCTCGTTTGCTGCGGTGGTGCGGCAGACGCGTGGGGGCCATGTCGCTATGAAGGGGCGAGCTGAACGAACTGTAACGAAAGAAATTACGTATGGGGGAGTGGATTAGTCTATGCACTGGAACGAGAAACATGCATGGAGACGAGGACATTCGGAGGAAACATAGAGGGATTGGGAGTCACGATAAGGTTTTAGACTCAGGACTCCTGCTGTCTTGCAACAGAATGAGCTTCGCTACGGGTCTTCGGATAGACCCACGCGCGGTGGTGACATCAGCCACTCGGACAAGACCTTCAGCCCCGGGCAGAGTGCGCTCAATTCGCCCTAAGCGCCACTCGTTGGAGGGGAGATGATTTTCGGACACGATCACGAGGTCGCCGGTCTGGATGCTGCGAGTCGGTGATTTCCACTTGTTCCGTTTGTGAAGCTCCTTGAGGTACTCACTCTTCCAGCGGCGGCAGAAAGCCTGCTGGATTGCCTTTAGTCGCTGCCATCGGTTGATCAGCGACATAGGCTCGACCAGAATTTCCGGTTCCGCAATGGATAAGAGTGGTCCTCCAATCAGGAAATGTCCCGGGCTTAGGGCCAGCAGATCCTCTGGGTCCTCGCTCATGGGAGAGATTGGCCTGGAGTTTAGGCACGCTTCGATCCTACACAGGAGAGTGGAAAGTTCCTCGAAGGTGTATTTGACAGTGGACGAGGACTTGTAAAACAGGGTCTTAAAACTTTTGACCCCTGCTTCCCACAGTCCTCCCATATGGGGCGCGCTTGGCGGAATGAACTGCCAGGATAAAATGTGCTGGGGAAATGCCTTCATTATTTCAAGCTTGGTGGCGTTCAGGAAATCTTTTTCGAGCGCCTTTGAGGCCCCTACGAAGGTTTTGCCGTTGTCGGAGTAAATGCGCTGTGGGCATTGTCTCCGTGCGACAAACCGAGAGAAGGCTGCAAGAAATCTTTCAGTGGTGAGGTCGGAGGTAGCCTCGAGATGGATTGCCTTCGTGCTGAAACACACAAAGACGCAGACATAACCCTTAGTTATGAGACACGCACGCCCGGTGTAATTTTTGATCTCGAACGGCCCTGCGAAGTCAATGCCCGTGTGGGTGAAGGGCCTGGAGTACGTGATGCGTTCTCGAGGGAGATCACCCATCATCTGGGTCTGTAGTCGTCGACGATGAACGATGCAGACTTTGCACCCCTTGATGTGGGACTTTACCATGTTCTTTATCCGTGGGATCCAGAATTTGGTGCGCAAATACCGCACCATCAGTTGATTGCCGCCATGCAACGTGATGCGGTGGGCGAATTCGACAAGCAGGCGAGTGAAATGAGTACTATAGGGACTCAGCGGCCCGGAGTCGTCCGCAGGAGCGGAGTAACCCATGCTGGTCGAGAAATGGGTTCAGATTGAGTAGAGTGCTGGATGATAGCAGGGGTCGTTCTTCACCCAGGGCCCGTATCTCCGCGAGGTATTCCCGCCGCTGAGAGGTCCGAATCAAGGCGCGCTCGGCGGAAAGAAGTTCGTCATTGGTGAGGCGAACCGTGGAAGGCGTCGAAATCCTCTTGGTGGCGAAGCGTAGGATGTACGCGATGACTCGTAGTGCCCTACCATAATTCGAGAAACGTTCGCTGACGTCCTCGAGTAGGGTGGTCGCGGTGGTGTGGCACTGGACCCGTTGCTCCAGCTGGGTGTCTGGGAGTTCGTTATGGGGAGTTGGCCAATACTCGGGGGCTCGCTGGAGCCAGTCCGGCCCATGCCACCAGAGGCTGCTGGCCGATAACTCGGCCGCGGAGACTCCACGGCTCGCCAGATCAGCGGGGTTGTCCTCGGAGCGCACATGTGACCAGCTTTGGCCACTGGTGCTTTCGGAGATCCTGGATACCCGATTGGCAACGAATCCTCGCCTGAGGATACATCGCTTGCACGTCTTGTGCCAGTTGTAAAAGGACTCGGATCGCCAAGAATGGCGCGCAGTTAACCCCAAACGTGACAGTTTGTAACTCGTAATCCTGAATATTGCCGCAGCGGTCTCGGTAGAGGATCCGCTGAAAGGGGGGTATGCCTGGGATCGACTCGGATTTGTCGATACATCTGCGTTATGTCGGCGTTGAAAACGAATTGAAAGAACCGCCATTTCAGTACCTGAAGCGTGAGGTCGGCCTGAAGAGTGCAAGACATCGTTGAGGCTGACGCCTTGTGTGGAGGGGCTCGACGCGTTAAATACCACGCGTACCTTAGTGGTGGTGCTATCGGGCTTAAACACCGCATGATGGGGAGATAGAAGTTTTTCCCATCTTGAGGCGGCGTCACCCGAATATGACCCAATTCCTCGTACTCTTGAATAATGGCATCGTACTGCGTTTTTAGGACCGGATCCTTGAGAAGGCGTGCTTCATTCCGCAGGAATTGAGCCAGCGCGATCGGTCTTGAGTGGCCCAAGTCAACGCTATTCGGACCTTTGAACGGTAGGGACACAACATATCGGCCGTCCTTTCCCCTTTGGGTGGTCTCCTGGAAGTTCCGCTCGCAGAATGCGTCATCCTCCTTTTCCGGCTTTGCGGGAAGGTCTTCCACCTCCCAAAACTTGGTGAGGAGTACATCAAGTTTTGCTTCGGGAGTAACTCGCGTCTGTGCCGCCAAAACGGATCGAGACACCGGAGGGTCAGGAGTGATAGCCCCACACAGAACCCATCCAACCAATATCCTTTTTGATCCGTTCTCCGAGGATGTGGGGAAACAGGTCTACACCGATGATCATGTCAATAGCCGCGGGCTTGTTGTAGTACGGGTCAGCCAGGGGGCGATCGAGGCACTGCGTCGGAACCGTATTAAGGAATGGAGCTGTTGGAATGGCCCCTGACAATTTGAATACGACCAGGGCGGAGACCTCAATCTTGTTCAATCTGTCACACGGGGGAGACAGCATTAGCAGACACACCTTGTCGGCGCAGCCTCCATCACTCTGGCCCATGCCAGTAACCGCGGCGTCTACTGGGTAGAAGGGGGGCTGGACCATGCTGAAGACACGCTCGGAGAGAAAAGTTGAATCGGCCCCCGAGTCGATCAACGCCCGAATATGATGATCCACACCACGATGGTGCAGAGTGACAATCGCAGTGCCTAAAAGGCCTCTGCCTGGGGTAGATGCAAAATAACTTTGAGCATTTGTGAGCTGGTCGCTCGTGGACGGACGCTCTGTGGCGCTGGATGGTGGGACTTGCGCAGCGGATGGCGAGGGCACGGACACATCACTAGGATGCAACAGCGTACGATGACGTTCCTTGCAGGTATGGCAATTATGCGCACTGGAGCAGCCCTTCACTTGATGACCGCGGGCAAAACAGTTCAGACAAAGTCCCTGCTGTCTAATGGTTTCCAGCCGCCTCTGAACAGGCATATCAAGAAAACTAGGGCAGAGCCGTATTGGGTGATTTTCCCGATGGCACAGCTTGCAAGACGCCGGTTTGAGCTGAGCTTTCGCTGGAAACGCTTGGACCTTCATCGTTGCAGAGGATTTGCGGGGACCAATGGGGATGGCTTGGACACTTGGGGCCGACTTATGTTCTTCGGTGGCATCCAGGACACGATACCGATCGGTAAGAAATTGGTTCAAATCGGACCACGTTGAGACGACAGTCTTATTGGGCACTGATTGCTCCCACAGGAGGATTGTGGCCTTCGGCAATTTACTAGTGCAGATGGCGATAAGTAAGACATCCCAATTCTCAGTACTAACACCCGAACGCTCAAGTGCGGTAAGACACCCTTGAAACGCGGTCTGCAGCTCTCGCAAGGATTTGCCCGACTCTTGTGCCACCGCGGGAATCTGAAGGAGTTGTCTGGCTTGAGTCATGACAAGCAGACGGCTATTTTCGTACCGTGCGGTGAGGTTCTCCCACGCGGCTTGGAAACCCTCATTCGTCAGGGGGACTTAGCCACGATGGTTCTCGCTTCCCCTCGCGTCTTGGCGTTCAAGTGATAGAGCTTCTCCACTTGTGACAAATACGGATTGGCGATATAAATGGCGGCGAACAAATCGCGGAATGTGGGCCATGCTAGGCTGTCGCCATCAAATGTCTCTACCTCACACGGAGGAACTCTATGCCCCGGTGGCCCCGACGGAGCGGTTGGCTGACGCCTAAGAGTCGTCATCTGTGCCGAGAGCTGTTCGATGCGTTCTTTGAACAACGTCCCGCATCGCACATACGCCGCGTAAGCGGATTCGTGCTTCGCCTTGATGTGGCTTATGTTTGACAAGCTTTCCTCGTAGGCTTGGATTGTCAAGGCCTTGTGACAACGGGAGTTGACCAAAGGGATTTGAGCTGCTCTAAGTGCATTTTAATGGAAAACAAGGGCACTTCAGAAGTTAGAGCTTCACTCTCGCGAGCTTCAAACAGAGTCAATGCGTCGCACGCTAGAACGAAATCGGAGAGGGACATTTTGGAGTGTTCTCTACGCTGTTGTGATACGGATCGGGTGACGGGAGCGTCAGAACAGTGCGTCACAACAACGTGCGGAATCTGGGTCTGGGTTGAAAGCTTGGAACGACCTTTGTGTTCACTCGAGTCTTTAACCGAGAATCTGCGACCCTCAGGTAGGCTGGACGAAGACGGACGGGACCTTGGGGATTCGCTGCGGCTGCGAACTGACGAGAACTTGCGCGAAATATCCGTACGCTTCACGGTCACCGGAGTTGTCGGAGGCCGAACCTTCTTCGGAGTTGCAGAGGGAGACGAAAGACTGTTGGACTTCGGCGCAGTCTTGGACGGCTCCGTGGACATACTCAGGGGACGACCTTACCGACGAACACCGCGTTTGTGCGCGTCCTTTTTTTTTTGTTTTGGAAGTGAGAAGTGGACTGTATGGGGACGCAAGAACTTCCTCACTGTGCACCGCAGGATTGCGGGAGGATTTTCTCGCGTGTGGCTCGGAAACGAAGCCCCTTTAATGGGGATAGATGCGGAATAATATACGAACGCACGAATGCGGATTGAAAATTACCGATGGGAGTACGTATAAAACAAAACACGGATGAAATATATAAATAAAGATGTATAGGATAAAAAGAAAATACGTTTTTATATAAATCTGGATCTGGATATATATATGTGCGCAGAATAATGGCCGGAAAAAATTGTATATATAATTTATAAATATGGACGGATATATAAATATGGGCCCGATAGTGCTGGAAAAAATATATATATGTATTTATTTAGAAATATGGGCGGATATATATATGAGCGCAAAAGGTTGGCCGGAAAAAAAATATATTTTTTTTTTTTTAAATATGAACGGATATATAAATATGGGCCCGATAGTGCTGGAAAAAATTTATATGTGTTTATTTATAAATATGGGCGGTATATATATGAGCGCAAAATACTGGCCGAACAAAAAAAATTATATATATAATTTATAAATATGGACGGATATATAAATATGGGCCCGATAGTTCTGGAAAAATATAAATATGGGCGGATATATAAATATGGACCCGATAGTGCTGGAAAAAATATATATGTATTTATTTATAAATATGGGCGGATATATATATGAGCGCAAAAAGTTGGCCGGAAAAATTATATAAATAATTTATAAATCTGGACGGATATATAAATGTGGGCACGACAGTGCTGGAAAAAATATATATGTATTATTTCATAAATATGGGCGGATTTATAATTAGGCGAAAAAGGAGAATCGGAAATAATGTGATTTGAATTTGGCGCGCTTGAGCCGCATATCGATATCACGACTCGACTCACGTGTCACCACTACTCCGAAAACAGCTGTCGGCCGCTGTTTATATACATATTTGGTTTTTGATTTTGTTGTTTAATTATGTTAATAATTTTTTGTGGTTGTGCGGAAAAACCAAGAACAAAAGAACGCTTTTACACACCGCGAGTGTTGTGCGCAAACAAAACAACCGATCAATGCATATGCACAGATGCTTTGATCTATGTATGTACGTACATGCATAAGTACACAGGTGAGTATATACATAGATATGTATGCACACGCGTTGTTCACAACAACAAAAAAAACGTAAGTAATTGTAATTTAATTGGATGTGGGGTTGTGTTAAATCAATGCGCGACACCGAAATGTATTATGTGTTGTGGATATGTACATATGTATGAGCAATGTATGACTATGTAAGCATATATGTATATACGTATGTAAGCAAGTGCACCGGTATCCAAAGACGCGCGTGAGGAAATTAATTTCGCACCTAATTCGAACGCGCAAGAAATCGCGGTGCATACGTTAAGTGCTATTTTAAAAAGAATATTTTTTTTTGCCTTTTGTGTCGTGGTAAATGTGCGAAGGGATTATATGTATATGGATATGTACATATGCGCGTACATCAACAGGTGACGATGTATGTATGTACGTAGATACGCGCGTGCGGAAATAAGTTTGGCATTAAAAAAAATTATTCCAACACATAAGAAAACGCGGTGAACACTTTGATTATTATTTTTTCCTAGTTTTTATAACACTTTAATAATTTTTTTTGTTTTTTAAACTTTTACACGGATTTGGCAAACAGCTGTGGAAATTACATACATGTACATGTGAATGCATATGTAAAAAAAGAGGTGGATTTGGACGAGTGCGAGGAAAAAACATAAATAAAAAATGGATACTCGTGGAATGTAAAACGAGAACGTTGGACAATCACGCTAAGGATTAGGAACTACCATGTAACCTTGGAACAGGTCAGGTATGTACATACAATATGTAAAAGTGTGTAGGTCGCTATGGAGAAGCGGGAAAACCTCGCACTTTTAGTAGTATGTAAATGAAATGAATAATGAAATTTTGTACTTATCAGGAATTCCGCCGATGCAAGCTGGAGGAGCGGAAGGATATCCGGCTCGAAGGACCAATGTTCGTGGAGGGGCGGAAGGATCCAAATCAATACAATTAGTTGGCGGGTGCCAATTTCTTCTGGATATGGTGAGCGAGTGGTGAATTAAAAACGCGCGAAAACTTCGGTTAAAGAAACTTATGCTTTATTAAATATTCACAGGGAGCCCGACACACACGAAATGGTTCGGGTTGAAAAAATTGACAAATCGTAAAAGAAAAAGATCGGCTGTTCGGGTGAAAAGCTCGATTCAGAATAAATGGCGGTGCCAATTGGAAAAACCAAGTCACTCCTCCTGGTGTGACCGTAGATGCCGAGGATCAAAAACCCTCCTCACTCCTCACCGCTCACTGCTCTTCGCCGCTCACTGCTGTTCACCCGGTGGCGTGAACAAATGTAATCCGACCAAGCAACTCCCCCTATGCGTCCGCCATCGTCCTAGTGCGAAAAAAGGATGGCAATAAACGAATGTGCGTTGATTATCGAGGTTTAAATAAGAAGACTGTGAGGGATAATTTTCCATTGCCTTTGATAGAAGCCTAGAATACCTGAAGAGCAAGACCGTTTTCTCCGTCATAGATTTGAAAAGTGGCTTTTACCATGTAGGCATGGAAGAGGATTCAATTAAATACACAGCATTCGTTACACCCGATGGGCAGTTCGAATATCTGAGAATGCCTATTGGTCTAAAGAACGGACCAGCTGTATTTCAGAGATTTATATCGAACATACTTAGTGATATGATTAGAGATCGAGAACTTGTAGTATATATGGACGACATTATTCTTGGCACCCGCACCGTAGATCAGCATCTTAAGTTGTTAGCAAAACTGTTAGATCGTTTTATTCAGTACAATTTAGAGCTCAATTTGAAGAAAAGCATTTTCCTACAGAAGAGCATAGATTATTTAGGATATGAAGTCAGTGAAAAGGGAATTTTAACAAATAATACACATTTAAAAGCTATTCAAGAATACCCAGAACCACTTAACAGCAACGCGTTACACTCGTGCTTAGGCTTATTCTCTTATTTTCGCAAATTTGTTCCGAATTTCTCCAGCATAGCTAAACCGATAACTGAGTTGCTTAAACAAGGTGGTCCATTTCCGATGAACAAAACCGCTAAAAATGTATTTCTTACATTAAGATCCGCCTTATCCAGTCCGCCCGTATTAGCTATCTTTAACCTTAACTACGAAACTGAGTTGCATACTGACGCCAGTTCAAATGGCTTCGGTGCCTCTTTGATGCAAAGACAGACTGATGGCAAAATCCATCCAGTCTCTTATTATTCCCGAAAGGCGACAGCCGCCGAGTCCCGTTATCACAGTTTTGAGCTTGAAACTTTGGCCATAATATATGCGCCGATTTCGCGTTTATTTAGAACACAGACCATTTTTGATCGTTACCGATTGTAATTCATTGGTCCAAACCTTGAGTAAAAAATCAATAAATCCCCGCATTGCGCGGTGGTCGTTGGAATTGGAAAACTTTGATTATACCATTGCTCACAGACCCGGTTCAAACATGGGCCATGTAGATGCATTAAGTCGGCAAACCGAGTTGTTAAAGAATATTGTAGAAAGTGATTTTGATCCTTGCGATTTATTAGTGAAGAGAGACCAGAATGCCCCAATTGAACCTTGTGAACCGCATATTACTTTTGAGGAAAGTTGCGTTAAACCGTGTGAGTCTGGTAGTGATTTGACCAAGCTGTGTACCATTCAAGATGATAGTTGCGTTGAATCATGTGAGTTAGTTAAACCGCCTGAGTTTGAAAGCGATTTTATAAAACCGTGTGAGATAGACCGGTGTGAGATAAAATAGATAGTACCGTTTGGGACAAACCAGTGTGTTCATTTAGCGAAGAGTTGTTTCAGACCGTGTGAGCTATGTTTAGAAAGAAGTCGGCTAAAACTGGTTAAGAATAAACCTTGCGTTTCTTTAAATGAAAGTTCTGTTGATCCGAGATTGAGTAACCAAATCGAAAGAAGTGACCAGCTCGATCGAAATGAGTCGGCAAACCTGGTTGGTGTAGTGGGTGCGTCTCCGCAAGATGTTGATTTATTATTGCAGTCAGAACAAATAAGAGATCCGGATATCCGTAAACTAAGAGAAAAGTTAGAAAAAGCCAATGATGTTGGATTTGAGTTAATAGATGGTATAGTGTACAAAAGAAATGCTAAGGAAAGACTGTGTTTGTATGCACCGGCTCGCATGCAAGGGGAATTAATAAGAAGGTGTCACGAGAAACTAGGTCACTTATGCGTTGAGAAATGTGTAAACAATTTGAACGAAAAGTACTGGTTCCCATTAATGAATCCAAAGGTTGAGTCGTTTATAAAAGATTGTCTGCCGTGTATTCTACATAGTGTTCCAAGAACTATACATAATAGAACCTTGCATAGTATTCCGAAAAGTCCGATTCCATTTGATACTATCCATGTTGACCACTTAGGTCCCTTACCGAGTGTTACATCAAAAAGAAAGCACCTTTTGGTAGTGATTGACGCATTTACAAAGTTTGTCAAATTGTATCCCGTAAATTCCACTAGTACCAAAGAAGTAACCGCCGCGTTAGAAAAATATTTTGATTATTATAGCCGACCAAGAAGAGTTATATCCGACAGAGGTACGTGTTTTACGTCGTTTGAGTTTGCTGAGTTTGTAGAAAATCGAAATATTGACCACATTAAAGTAACGACTGCTGCCCCTCAAGCCAAAGGGCAGGTCGAACGTGTGAACCGTGTGCACCATTATCCTATAGAGTCAATGATTTTGTTGCCATTCGCAATGTAGATGTCGCTCCCGGGTCGTGCAAAAAGTTCGCTCCTAAATACCGTGGTCCTTATAAAATAAATCGAGTTCTTCCAAATGACCGTTACGAAGTCACCGATATTGACGATTGTCAACTTACTCAATTGCCCTACAAAGGTATCTTAGAATCAGCCCGACTCAAGCCGTGGATGCATGCGTGTGATAAAACTGTGAGTTTCTGTTTGTAATATGTATCTGATAAGCAGTATTTATATGTATATTGTATGTATTGTATATAAGTATATTGTATGTTGTATGTTTGTTGAATTGTATAATCGAGTTCGATCAAATGTCAGGATTGGCCGAATGTAAACATTAGGAATATTTTAAATAAGCCCGCTCCTCGTCTCAGTGAATTTCCCCGATAACCGAATTTGGGCACACTAAAAGGGTATAATACGCTAAGGCGGGGTACGGGCACACTCTCTTGAATATAGTCAATAAGACCGCATGTGCACTTAATTTGAAAATAAATAAAATCCGGAAATATAAAATCAATCCCAAGGGATTAATTACTTTAAAAAGTAGAGAGTTTACATAGTGTACCATTTTGGTTAAATTCATTAAACATGTCTAGTAAACATGCTGAATATAGTGCATGTGTATTTATAATAATTTTTTTTTTAATTCTTGGCTCGGTTAGTTTAATATGTTGTTCACTTGGAACAAATTGAGGGTCAATAAAAGAAGTAGTAGACCCTGTGTCGATCAAAAGGTTTAATTTTTTACCAAATGGGAATTGAATTTGAACATATGGTAAAATCGAGCCATGTGTGTGCTTGGTTATGTAGCCTGCTTGGATGTTGAGGCTACATACTGAAAATTTTGGTCATCATTAATGTTGTGTAACTCATCTCTTTTTTTTTATTTGATTATTGTTGTTCGTGTTGGATTTTGCAGACTGGTTAGAGAAGTTGGAATTTCTAGTTTGGGTACTATAGTTTCCCCAATTTTTCTGTCTCTGTCGGTCACTTTGTTGCTCATTGTCGTACTTTTTTTGTTTAAATGGTCTTTGATTGTTGTTACTGTAATTATTTGTTTTTCCCTCTTGAGACCAATTTCTCTGCCTTTTTGTTGGTTTCGGGGCCCAAACGATTCTGAATTTCGACCATTATACGTTGTTCTTTCAAAGCTCTGAGTTATTCGCCTAGCTTCTCTTTGACTAGTATAAACTTCCTTTTCCGCAATTGCTATTTCATATGCTGTAACGATATCCGTGGGGTCTCTGCCTCGAACTATTGAACCTAAAGGTCCACGAAGTCTCTTCAGAAAAGTGGTTAGACATTGGTTAAGAAACAATTCTTTCTTTGTTTGTATGATAGTTGGATCGGTATCCTTTTTTTCAATGATGTTTAGTAGAGCTCTTTGAATATTTGTGATTTTTTTCGTATAATATCTCTACCGGATGGCTTTGCAGTGTTAATATTCCAAGTTCGGCTATTAGATTATACTCGGTTCTTTTATCGACAAAGTGTTTAATTAAGGTATCTTTAATTTCATTCCAATTAAGTCGCACATTTGATTGATACAAGACTTCATGAGCTTTACCCTGAATTTCGTTCCTGATTGCTCTCAAAATTATGACCCCTGCAGGCGTCTGATCTGCTCCTTTAATAAGCATTAAAAACTCCTCAACATTGGTAATGAATTCTTTTAGTCCCTCTTTATTTCCCTCATATACAGGCATAGACTGAATCAATTGTAATAAATCGGATATCTTAGACCCACCCAATAACTCCTGTGTTTGTGGGCCAGTGGGTTGGGCTGGAGGAATCTCCTGATCTAAAGGCATTGATAATTCGAAACTCATTGGTAATTCGAAAACATATTTTTTTGTTTTTGAATTTGTTTTGTTATTATCTAGTCTCTTAGATCGTGTTTCTTACTTTTTAACTTATTCGTAGCTTAATATATCTTTCTTACTTATGTTTTATTGTAATTAGTGTTATGTGTAAGCAATAATAATTTAACTGCCGCCGTGTACAGACGTGTTTTTTAATGCACTCCGCAAAAATTGAGTGTTAAAAAGACCGCGTTTGCAAAAATTTGTGTAGGGTTTCAGTCGCCCCAGAGACGCCTATTTACAATCATATTGCTATTAGATTGGCTCTCAGTCGCCCCAGAGACGCCTATTTACAATCATATTGCTATTAGATTGCTCAAGCTCTCTCGATCCCCAACAGCAACAGCTACAAGAACTAATTGTACAAAAACAACGTGAGCGTCGACTCTAGGTCCAACGCAACAACGCGTACTTTTCGGTGGTGTCGCACAGTTGGGCCTCTGCTCGGATAGCGTTGCAAAAATACGTTTTTTCATAATCGCGTTTGGCAAAAATGATATATGCAATCGATAGGAAATACTTCAGAGATTATGAATCCGAAAAATTTTTGAAATCGGTTGAGATTCATGGGTGCTAGAGGCGCCCAAAGTTGAGACATTTTTAGTGAAAAGGAAAAAATGCTAATTTTTAAAAAAAATCGCAACTTTAAAACTGATTATTGGGCGATTTCAAAAATCGATCTTGGATTTTTTGGTTTTATCTGAAAAGTATGTTCTTTATTAATAGCATGTTTCATAAATTTTAATAATTACTTAAATAGTTATTGAATTAGAAGCGTTTAAAAAATGTACTAAATATTGGCATTTTTTGAACTTTGATGGAATAAAACTAGCAAGACTCAACTAGTAGCACTACCGGACTTTATACACTAGGTAGGTGAAATATTTACCTATCAGATGTATATAGTCCCAATATGCGGAGACCTGCGACAGCGATGCGTAAGCCATAAAACTAAGGCAACCTCGCCTAAAAAATTCGCTGCAGGTATAAGGAAGAAGAAGAGCGCATGCGTATTGGCCTGTAGCTTCTTTGTATTTAAATGATAACATTGCGTAATGCTGTTTTGCAAATACTACCTGTTTACATATATGCCTTTCTACAATGATAAATTGTTAATTACCTGCTTTGGAAAAAATGACAAGACAGGTAAATGTTATTTAAGTTGATGAAAAGTTTGTCCTATTTGTGGGTTGGTCGTTTTTATTTCCGTTTACCTAATTGGATGTAAATATTAAGTTGTTTACCTAATTAATACAAAAAGGGTAATACCGATTTTTCCTTCTACCTATTTAATTCAAAAAATATAACATAAAGAGGTACTTATTCCTCTCGTTTGCGACAGTTTATTTTTAACTTCATAAGTGGAAACACCTTAAATCAGGACTGAATAGTATTTGTCAATATAATTCAAGACAGTTTTATTTAATTGTGCAAAAATGTTGTTAAAGAATGAAAGGATTTTGAAAGTTTTCAAAGAGTGTGAAAACTTAAACGATTTTGAAATGGGATTGCTAAAGGAGATGGGCGTTTCATTCGAAAACGCTAGTACGGAGCTTAAGTTGAAAATCAAATATACACAAAATAACTTAAGGCGAAAATGGATCGCAAGCGGCAGAAATCTGGCAAATTTCGAAAAAAAAAAATGAAGTTTGGCTTGAGGAGTATACGACATTCGTAGATTCGGAGCACGAAGATGATCAACCATCAACTAGCCGAGGAAGAGGAAGGCCGCATAAAGATGTGGAAGATTGTTCAACGTTTACAAGGAAACGATGGAAATACTTCAAGGAGATTTTTTGAAAATGATGAAGTGACATCTTTTATAACAGGTGTTAGTCAAGAGATTATTAAAAGGTTGGCTGTTATCTTGAATATTATAAATTGCAAGGAAACGGTAAATGGTGACAAATTTGCCGAATATACTTCAAAGACTGCTCATCTTTTGAGTGAATTGTATCCGCAAAAAAACTTACCCCAACGGTACATAGGATTTTGGCTCACGGAAAGGATTTAATAGAATATCAGTGTTTACCACTTGGAGAGCTATCCGAAGAAGCACAGGAATGTAAAAACAAGGACTACAAAAGGTTCAGATACACTAATACATTAAAAACTTCTCGTGTTAGACAAAATGAAGACCTTTTTAACATGCTAGCAGCCTCTTCGGACCCACTTATTGCATCACTGAGACACGTGCGATCACGAAAGGATTTGGAAAATAGCAACTATAGTCCCGAAATGTTGAGTTTATTAGATAATGATGTAAATATTGAAAATTATTTTGAAGAAAATCAGCCATCAATAGCAAATTTTCAAAGTTAACCTAAAAAAAAAATTAAAAAAATTTTTTTTTTCTTTTTGTAATTATGTTAAAAAATCAAATTAAAACATTAAAAAATGTTACCTAGTCATCTAAAACAATGAAAAATTCCATTTGTGATTAAAAAAAACGGGTTTCGATCCATTTTTAAAGGAAAAACATGCTTGGAAATATTTTCTGACTTTGACCTTGAATATTTCAGCACCACGAACACCCAGCACTTTTGACAAACATTCATTTTAAAGCTTAAGGTATTCTTTATCATATGCTTTTTAAATTTTTGAAATCGCCTTATTGGTTTAGACGCTATGATTTTTGCAATGCTAAATGCCAGAAGGCCCCACTGTGTGTCGCCGACCCCACTGAATGCTAAGGTAAGCAATAACACCGATAGTGCCAGCCACTCAGCAATCAAAAGCAACTTACCGTGGATAGAGCAGTGTGCTTCTCCATCAATAACGATAACTGGGTCACCGATTGCACCGACCAGCACCGTCAGCTCGTTGACAGCAACTACTGCAACGTCTGCCGAAGTATTGACCTGCCTCAAGCCGTCAACGACAAGTCGCCCTGAGTCAGCCACAATAGTAAACCCAACGACTTCTGTCCAAACTGGAATGGATAGATATATTAAAATAACTAAGCGGAAGCTAAGCCCGCAAAAGAAAAAAAGTGGCAACACGCCGAAAATAACCAAACCAAATGAACGAGTAGCACCCCTTAGCGGGAATCGTTTTAAAATTCTGTAGATAAAGTTAAATCGGCTAGACCACGCCCCTTATACATCCGTGGAGCCAACTGCAGCGCCCTGATTTCGAAGCTAGTAGAAACTGTAGGGGTAAATAACTTTGTTGTAACCCCTCTCAATAGGGGTAACATTAAAAAAATTAAATGTCAAACCCAAACTGAGGACAATTTCCGCATCATCGAAAAGTACCTCCGTAATGCTAACATCAACTTCTATACCTACCAACTAAAAAGCAGTAAAGGGCTCCAGGTTGTGTTAAAGGGGATTGAGCCATCGGTCCCTACTCAAGAAATAGCAGACGCGTTGGTCGAAAAAGGGTTTGCGGTCAAATCCGTTGTCAACATCATCAACAGGAACAAAGTCGCACAGCCGCTCTTTAAAATCGAGCTCCAACCAGATGCAAAGCGGTCGAAGCCAAATGAAGTGCACCCAATCTACAACCTACAGCTCCTATTGCACAGAAGAATCACCGTAGAGGAGCCCCATAAGAGACACCAACCACCGCAGTGTAAAAACTGCCAGGAATACAACCACACCTCTAACAACTGCAATCTCAGGTCAGTGTGTGTTGGCTGTGGCGAACATCATAAAGATGGCATTTGCACCAAGGACAGAAACAATGTCGCACTAAGATTATGCAGTAACTGTGGAGGGAACCACACGGCCAACTACAGAGGATATTAAGGATATTAAATCTCACCTAAACGGGCGCAAACCCCCAGCTGGACCAAAAATCACCGTCAACGCCTCTAAAACTACACCGGAGGTATTCTTCGCCAAGGCTGTTAGATCATCTAACATGCCTGCTACATACAGTCCTAGTGTATCCTTCGCTAGTGTGCTCCGAACTGGACAGACGGAGCCCGCAAAAGAGACCCCGTCACTCCACCATCTACAGAATCCGCAACCTAGCGCACCAGAGCTTGGCCAGCAAACTCCAAGTGGCTTAGAAGCCCTATTGATCTCACTCAATCAAAACATGACCACTTTTATGACGTTCATGCAAAACTGTATGCAAGAACTGATGCGGAATCAAAACCTGCTTATCCAGAAGCTTATCGAGAATAAATAATGGCTTCCCTACGTCTATGTCTTTGGAATGCTAACGGCATCTCCAAGCACAAAAATGAACTGCAACTATTCCTAGACTCAAGTGAAATCGACGTTTTGCTGATTTCGGAAACACATTTAACATCAAAAAATAATTTTTAAATTCCAAAATATACCTTCTATGCAACAAACCATCCAGACGGAAAAGCTCATGGCGGGACTGGTATCCTAATCAAAAACCGTATAAAACACTCGTTCCTCAACAGATTTGAAACACAGCACCTACAAGCAACTGCTATAACCGTCCAAACCAGCTGCGGCAACACTACATTGGTTGCCCTGTACTGCCCACCACACTTCTCAATCTCTGAAAAGGAATTTACCGATTTCTTTAACACACTCGGAGATCGCTTCATTGCAGCAGGGGACTATAACGCGAAACATACGCACTGGGGATCTCGCCTGGTAAATCCTAAAGGCAAGCAGTTGTACAACACAATAGTCAACCCTCTGAATAAGATGGATTGCGTCTCACCGGGTAGGCCTACTTATTGGCCCACAGATCCACAGAAAGTGCAGGCAGTAACCAAGAGGATTCCACGTAATCGGATCACTGCGGATACACTGCTAGATTTAACTTCCGATCACTCTCCAGTACTATTCACACTATTAACAAGACCTCAAGTACTTGATCGCCCTTATAGGCTTACAAACAACAAAACAAATTGGCTTAAATTTAAAATGTACATGAGTGCCCACATTGACTGTTCGCCGAAACTGGATGCTACATTGATATGTGCGTCTCTACACTTGAGTCTATGATGGCAGCTGCAGCAAGAGTATCTACTCCACCTGCCTCTTCTTACACTAAACCTGTTGACAGGCCTACGAACCGGCTGATAGAACAATTAGTAACCGAAAAACGACGTCTAAGAAGGGAATGGCAGATTACTCGCTCACCAGCAGCAAAACTTCGCCTAAGGCATGCTAATCGCAACCTCTCCAAGGCGTTAAGACAAGAGGAAAGCTGGGCACAAAGAAAATACATAGAAAAGCTCAGCCCAACCAGCACTAAACATCCTCTGTGGAAAGCCCACCCAACTTTAAGCGCTCCTGCAGAGACAATTTCACCGATAAGGAGTCCAACCGGTGGATGGGCCCGCAGTGACGAAGAGAAGGCATCCGTATTTGCCACACATCTTAAAATGGTTTTCCAGCCAAATCCAACATCAAACTCATCTGTACTTCCCCCTTCGAGCACACTAACGGATAGTGAGTACTCGGAACTCCAATCGGACGAGATCACTGCAGTTATTAAAAATCACATAAAGCCAAAAAAAGCCCCTGGCCATGACCTAATCACACCGAAAATGATCCTGGAACTCCCTATCATTGTCATACAATACATCTGCAAACTGTTCAACGCTATAATAAGAATTGGCTACTTCCCAAAAACATGGAAAAGGTCCACAATCATCATGATTCCTAAAGTGGAAAAGGACAAAACCCAGCCATCATCCTATAGGCCAATTAGTTTGCTGCCATGTCTTTCGAAGCTTTTTGAAAAGGTCTTGCAGATCCGACTAAACTCATTTCTGGCATCGGAGAACACAATCCCTTCACACCAGTTCGGCTTCCGCGAAAAAACATGGTACAATTGAACAAGTCAATCGCATAACATCCGAAATACGAACAGCATTCGAACTAAAAGAATACTGTGCGGCTGTCTTTCTCGACGTTGCCCAGGCTTTCGATAGAGTTTGGCTGGAGGGTCTGATGTTCAAAATCCGGCAAAAACTGCCACAATACACCCACAAACTCATGGAATCTTACAATAGGCAATTCGCTGTAAGATGTAATGGCTCCGTCTCGGCTGATTTTGAAATCAAAGCTGGTGTACTGCATCGAAGCAAAAAAGTCACAGCTTAAACTGAAAGCAAGTAGCCTACATTGGATCATCAATGCTCGGTCCCCTCTACGTCTGGAATATAAAGTCCTCCTATACAACTCCGTACTGAAACCCATCTGGACTTACGGAGCCGTACTATGGGGGAAGGCAAGTACAAGCAATGTCGATATTATACAAAGAGCGCAGTCGAAAATTTTAAGATCAATCACGGAGCCAAGTGGTATATACGGAACGACAACATTCAAAATGATCTAAATATACCTAGCGTAAAATCTGAAATAGTTAGTCAACAACTAAAGTATTCTGCGAAACTGGATGCACACCCAAATGTTCTTGCCAATTCCCTTACGCGAACTAATAATAGAACTCGTCTTAAAAGAAATGACAGACCAACCCAATAACAAGTGATTCGGGCCGCCTGCAATATTCCCAGGATTTATCTTAAGTACTAGATTAAGAAAAATATCTCAAACTTGTTGTTAGGCTCTAATTTAAGAGTAGATTCAACAAATAGATATTAAACGTTAAAAAAAAAAAAAAAAAAAATGTGTAAGCAAGGTGTCCTTCCTTCTTTTTTTTTTTTTATCTGTTGACTCACGAATTGTTGTCCCTCCGTGTGGCAAGCGATGATGGTTTTAAATAGTTGTTGTTTTATTTCGCGGTTGTGCTGAAGCTAAATGAGATTGTTGCTCGTTGCAGTAGTCCCAACTTCTTTTTTTTTTTTGAATCTGTTGACTCACGAATTGTTTTCCCTCCGTTTTGTTTTGTTTTTTTTTTTTATTAGTTCTGTCCAATACAGCAGGTTCCGGTTACACATACACACAAACTTGTGGGCACATATAACCGTCTAGCGCAATAAGAACACGAAAAAAAAAAATTGTACAACAACTTATGTGTTGGTTTAAACAGCTTATGTATCGTTTAGCTATTTGTTCTTCTTTGTTTTTTTTTTTTTTTTTTTTGAGTATGAAAACCAGAGGCTGGTTTGCCCCCTTTCACTTTGGAGGGTCCCTTGGGAATCACAAAGTTGGGGAAAGTTATACTATTTTTATAGTAGTGTTTTTGTTTATAGTTTTACATATTTTATTTGAATCAATTTTGTTGTTGGTTTCTTTCTTTTTTTGTTTTATATCTATATATATATATATATGTATAAATTAAACACTTCCTTCACTCACGGTATAAAAAAATATAATTTTTATTTAAAGTCACTTTACAATTACAACTTAATGATAACTGAAAGATTCTGACTGAGTGAATTCCGCGGAGCTAAAGCGAAGTTTTACCGGATGGTTTCGACTAAGGCTTAAGACTGATTTTCTATGATTTGATTATGTTGGATGAAGGCTTGGATAATTGACGTCGTCGCAGGCGGCGGCGTTGGCTGAGTCCAATAGTCCACTAAGAGCGTGGGACCATTCTTTGTTTACACAAGTGTTCAGGACCATTCTTTGTTTATTGCCGAAATTTGTGGGGTGATTCTGGGTATCAGGTTTGTTGTTTATCCTAACGATCGGACTGTTGCTGGGGATAGGCGATCATGCGACAAATTGGCATCTGACGATTGAGTGGGGTGACTTGTTGTTTATCCTAGCTATCGGACTGTTATTTGAGACAGGCGATCATGCGACAAATGGGCATGTGACGACTGGGTGGGGTTGACCAATGGGAATTGCTTGTGATGATGAAATAGGATCGGCCAATGGGCATGTGTTGACGGACTTGGGTTTTATGGTATAAGTACTTGACTCCTTGTTATGATAGAAGTGCTTAACTCCTCCCCCTTTAAGTGCGGACGTCCTCGGTCGCAACAACATATTGAACTGGCGCGATTGAGACTTCCATTGGTGGACCATGGTTGCCTGTTTCGTGGCTGCAGAATTTTTTGATGATGTAATATGTTATCACTGCGGCTGCCAGAAGGGTTAGAATAATCCAGCTTGACGAAGACATAATCAAGTTGTTTCTTTGGATTCTCTCCAGATTATTAGTATTATTGATGTGTAGTTCCTTGATCATTTCCAGAGATAACCTTTCACCTCTTTGCTGCTTATCTGATAGTAATTGCAACAGCGGCGGTTGAACCTCGACTTCAAAGCGTGTCTTCACAATATACCAGGAGTCTTCTATGACGATTGTCGCGTTTTCCGCTTGAATTATGAAGGTGCCTTCTAGGGTAATGTTTTCTCCATTGATGTTGATGTCTCCTTGGAATTGGTTCAGCAGCAAGGTACCGGGCATTATTTCCGAATGGGATTTTACGTGCTGGTTGTTGATGACCTTACATTGTGGATTCTTTCTTTGCAAGTAGGCTCCTACACATTTACTGTTTTCTAAATTAGTCAGATCTTCCAGTTTACAGATTGTCTTACCATTATGAATATTACATTTATTCTTATTGATTAACCCGAAGTATTTCTTGTTACATTTCATGATATTCTCATAGTCTATTTCTTCTATAAATTTTTGATATTTAATTGGTATTGCAAGGATTTGTTTACAAATTTCATTAATTACTCTGGGTAGGCTAACAATATAAAGGAGTGATTTACCGTCTGAGGCTATGCTGACCTCGGCAAACTCTATTAGTTCTTCAATGTTTACAAATGTTAGACTCTCTTCTTTAATTGTGTCAATAAAATCTATTTCATCAGAGGACAGTATTAATGAGTTTACGGTATTGGCCTTAGCCCAATCAATTGCGTAAATAATATTTGTTATTTCTTCTCTTAAAAGACTCAATTTAAATTTGGTTATTTCGATTTCTTCTGTCTTATTATTATATTCGGGTTTACCTCTAATTAATATGGTATTAGTTATCTTAATTAAATCGTTTATCTTATTTTCTATTAGATTATTAATAATGACCTGCCGATTATTGTTTTCCAATTGTTCATTGATCTTATCTACCACAATCTTATGATCCTCGTGATCAGGTGTGCCCGCTAACCATTTCCAGGCCGTGCCAAGTATATCAAGCGATCTTTTGTTTCTGAATTTCATCGGCTGAAGCCTCCTTAATTCATTCTGTATCCGAGTTATCTCATAGGCCAAAAAAGGTTGATACGGACTAAGGTTTGATGAATTCTTAACGACTTCTTTTAGAACGGATATGGCCATTTGATATTTTTCTAATTCGATGACGTGAATGATTTTAAACGTTCCGTTCTGGCGCGCGGCTAACCCGGTTTCCAACATGACCACTCTTGACTTGGTATAGTCTAATATGGTTGTGTGACCCCAGCAAAGTGGTAACATGAGCAATCTGTCGGAAGAGGATGTTTATCAATACTTCAAGTGGTTTTTATGAACTATCCTTCCTGACCTGGTTTTAATTTTGGTATTAAGATCTTCGGCTACTATTTCTTTTTTATATCTAGACGTTAGTTTCGAGCCTAGCCGTTTATTAATCCTAACGTAGATGATTTCACCTGGATCGTAGATTTTGACGGGTTTTTTTGTTTTATTATGGTACTCTAGGTCCTTATTTTGCTTCTTTAAAATGGTTTCTGAAATCTTTTCCCTTTCAAGTGCTAATTTTTCTGGATTATGGATTAAATTTGTTACAAAAAATGCTTCTATTGGCTTTTTGTTAGTGGTACTATGGATGGTTTTATTGTATTCGTCAACGGCTTTGAATATTAAATCCTCGAATTCCATTTCGGGGTGCTCTAGCTTCAAGCATCTCATTATTTCTGTATATGTTGAATGAAATCTTTCTACTTGGCCGTTGCTAGACGAAGTATATGGTGGAGTAGTGTGGACTTGTATACCTAACTGATTATTCAAAAGAAATTTTATTGATGCAGAATTTAAAGCCTTTTCGTTATCCATCACCACGGTTTTTGTCATACCGAAGGCTATTAACAACTCACGTAAGGGTACTTTAAGATGTTCTGCTGCTTTTGAGTTTACGAGTTTAACTTGCGCGTATTTAGAAAATTTGTCTATTGCGGTTAAAATAATCTTATTTTGGGTGGAATATAAATCTATATGAATAATTTCACCTGGATATTTCGGAATAGGGGTTGGTTGTATTTCTTGGTTCGGAGGGTGTCTTTGGTATTTAGAGAGTTTGCACGTTTGGCAAGAGTTTACTATTGCTTCTATCTTTTTCTTCATACCGGGGAAAAAATATTCAGATAAAATTTGTTTTTTATTTTCAACGGAATTTCTATGTGCTCTGAGGTGTTCTTTTATTATGATATCTTGTTGTTGGATCTGATCATGGACATCTATAGTTTGAATATGCGTGAATCTTGCCTTGTAATTCCTAAAATGCTCTGGAAATATTTCTTGGATTTTTCCCATGATACTTTCAGAAGTAAAAATACCATTAACTATTCTAGGATCCATTTTTTCTTTCAAGATGGTTACAAGATCTTCTTCGGAATAATTGCTTCTCACTATTGTATGTCTATGATATGTAGGGAACGGTATTTCAAAGGTAGTGGATTCGTTATCACCAGTGAGGATAAACAATTGGTTTTTAAAGACATTGATGGGAACTTCCATTGCTGGAATGAGTTCATGACCTGAGCTTTCATCACTATGGGCTGTAGCTGACGTACTGCTAGCATTTATGCTGGTAGGGTTTCTAGAGAGTGCGTCTGCTACCACATTTGAGCTACCCGGCTTATATTTCAACTCGTAGTTATATTCCTCCAGGTAACTTTTCCATTTCTTCAGCTTTGTGTTGTTATTTTTCGGGCTGAGAGCATAAGTGAGAGTCTGGTGGTCAGTGTAAATGATCACTTTGGATTTGCCGTATACATACATCCTTAACTTATCCAATGCCCATACTATTGCTAGCATTTCTCTTTCATTTGTAGCATAATTTTCTTCGGCCTTGGATAACGCACGGGAAAGGAATGTAATGGGTCTACCGTTCTGTTCTAGAGAAGCTCCTAATGCAAAGTTTGAAGCATCAGTGGTTAGATGGAACTCTTGTTTAAAATCAGGGTATGCTAACATCACATCTTGTGATACTAGTGCATTTTTTACTTTCTCAAAGGCATCGAGTTCGGCTTCACCGAATCGGATTTCAATCTTGCTTGAGACATTCTTTTTAGCTCTGCCATGTTCTCCTCTCAATAACGCCGTCAAGGGTCTAGCTAACTTAGCAAAATCTTTGATAAATCTTCTGTAATAACTAGCTAATCCCAGGAAGGACCTTAGTTGTTTTAGGTTCTTTGGTATGGGGAACTTTTTAATGGCTTGAATTTTCTCTGGATTGGTTTTAACTCCTTCCCTTGAGATAACTACGCCTAGGAAGTCAACACTGTGTCTTAGGAATTTGCATTTATCTACTTGGACCTTCATATTTGCTTTGGACAAGGTAGAAAACACTAGAGCTAGATGTCGGAAATGCTCTTCCTCAGATTTACTGAATATTATAATATCATCAATGTAGACATAGCAAATTTTTCCGATGAGGTCTCTCAAGATGTCATCGAGAGCTCTTTGGAATATTGATGGGGAATTTTTTAGACCAAAGGGGAGTCTTGTGAACTCGTATTTCCCTCCATTTACAGAAAATGCTGTTTTTTCAATATCAGATTCCTTAAGGGAAATCTGATGAAATCCGCTCTTTAGATCAAGAACAGAGAAATACTTATTGTTGCCCAACTGCGCAACCATTTCTCCGATTTCAGGGATAGGATACTTATCCGAAACTGTAACTGCATTGAGCTTTCTGTAATCAATGACCATCCTATATTTCTTATTCCCAAGGCTATCGCTCTTTTTAGGGACTATCCATACAGGGGAATTATAGGGCGACCGTGAGGGTCGTATTATACCATCTCGTAGTAATTCTTGTAGCTGGTCTTCTACTACTTCTTTGAGAGAAGCTGGGTACGGATAATGTTTGGTGTAGACTGGAGTGTCTGTTGTCGTTCGGATTTCTCCTTGGACATTAGTAGCATAAGTCAACTTCTTATTTGGGTCTGCGAAAAGCGATTCGTACTCCTCTTGGAGTGCCTTTAACCCTAGTTTCTGCTGATTGGTGAGCTCCTCTGATTCGATCGTATGGACCTGATGAGCTCGCATCTGCTTTACTTTAACAACGTGAGAGTTGTTGACAAATAATAGATCTTTCCCTATATCAATAATGGCGTTTAATTCTCTTAGTGTGTCATTACCTAGAATCCCATGGAACGGATTCAAATTAGGTAATAAGAAGAAAGTTATAGGTTTGTTGGGCTCGTTAAATAAACCCAAATGGATATGGCTGGTGATTAGAATGCTACCACTTACGGTGTTCGCGTAAAACTTGTGTTCATTTGTTTTGACGTTTTTGGCTATTTCTGGTTGGACATAATTTTTGTTGGAGCCGGTATCTATTAAAAAATTATATGCGGTTCCGTCTTTGTCCCGGACAACAAAGTACGGCAAAGAGGAACACTTTAACCTAAAAAATTAACGGTGTCCTCAATTTGTGGCTGTTGAGATTCCTGTGATTGTGATTTGGTTTCCTCTTTATTCTGCGGGACTAACTCTGAGTTGTCACCTTGTGAGGTAAAATATTCCTCCTGCTGTTGATATTCACGAACCTCAGAATATGGGACTAATTCGTAAAGGTCTTCTTGGCCTTGGTAAGCAGACTGATAATCGGACATATCGGAGTAATGCTCTTCTTGAGGCGGTATGGTGATATATTGTTCACCTGACATACCGGTTTCGATATGGAATTGCCTCTGAACTTTATTGGGAAAATTTCCGGTGGACTGGTTGACTCTTTTGAGAGCAAATTGTTGTGGTGAATTAGCGTTTGGCTTGTTCATGTAGTCAACTTTTTTTGTTAGAATAGAGCCGTCGACATCCATAGGAGTTGGTGCCGGCTGAGGCTTCGGAGCAAATGGCCTCGGTGGTGCATTGAAAAACATGGGGTTTTTCGTTTGAGGAAATTTATTTTGGGGAATGAACACGTTTTGCATTGGTTTTTGATTATAAAAGTTGTTGTTATTATAAGGTTTTGGTGGAATTGCCGGTATGTATGATTGTTGAGGTTGCAAGTAATTTTTTGCATAATGCGGGGGTTTTGGTCCTACTGGTGGACGAGTGTCACGATGGCTGATATTGTTCCTAGCCCTTTTATTGTCCAACATCTCGCACAGTTGCAATGCATGCCTCAGATCTCTGGGTTGAGCTAAGCTCATTCTGTCTGATAGATCTCCGTTAAGACCTCTGATGAAGGTATCTAGAGCCCTATCTCTGACCTGTTTTGCCATGGCTTCCATGGTCTCGGGAGTGTAACCCAGTGTTTCGATTTGGTCTAGTATTAAAGACATCTGTTGGTAAACGGCGAAGTAAAATTGATGAATGGATGCGCCTTTCTGGGTCATGGTGAATAGCTGATATTCTAGAGTGCTTAAATCTCGTTTGTCTGAGTACTCAGATAACAGACACTGAGAGATTGCACCCCAATGTAAAGCAGTGCGATATACTTTCAACAGTGTATTCGCATGGCCTGTAATTTTGCCTCGAATGGTTACCAGAATTGCAAAGTATTTGGGTGTTCCCTGAATGGGAGCATACAATTCCATCAAACGTGTGGCGGAAGCAAACCATGTTGAGAATTCTTCACGACTACCTGAGAATTTGTCAAGATTTTTTACGATATCTGGCACTTTGTCTAATTCATGCCAGTTATCCTGGACGCTAGCTGTCTGGTCCCTAAAGGGAATGTGTCCTGGCTGGGAAAAATTTAATTGTTTCACTATTTCCTGTAGCTGAGATGACAAAATTGTTTGGATAGCTACATCTAATCCTTGTATCGACAGTGCCTCTATTCTATTTGCGGCTGCTGCACCTGAGGTGGATGCTGTCGGAGCATCGGAAGCTGCTGCCTGACTACCACCCTGCTGGAGGACTGCTGCTTTAACCCAGTTGTCATTAGTCATTTTGGAAAAAATATTTCGAACCAGGTTTCTTTCAAGGAAATAAGTGTTACGATATCGCGAATATTATGACGTCACGAACGATATAATGCCGCGAAAATTGGATTTTAGTTTATATTGACAGAGGTATAGCGGTATGTCCGCTAATCTTGGTGGAAATGGTTTTTGGTACTTAAATACTTAGTTTGTGATATTATGCAAATTTTTCAATATTAGATGATTATTCTCTTTTTTTTCAAAATTATTTTTTAAATCTTCATTTGTGGTATTATGCAAATTTTTCAATATTAGATGATTATTCTCCTTTTTTTCAAAATTATTTTTTTTAAATCTTAATTTGTGATATTATGCAAATTTTTCAATATTAAATGATTATTCTCTTTTTTTTACAAAAAAATTTTTTTTTTAAATTTTGAATTATTTCTTTCCCTTTTTTTGGGATTACTTATTACTAGTTTCTTTTTCAATTTTTGATTCTTTTTTCTTGAGTGAGAAAAAATTTAATTAAGGATTTTTCAAATATTTTGGCTTATATTTTTCTTTTTTTCTTTTTTAAATTTAAACTTTTGGTTTTGGTTCACAAATTTTTTCTCACTGTGTTTACACAAATTCTTTTTTCTTGTTTTGATTTTCTTTCTTGATTTTCTTTTGCTTAGAATTATTTTTCTTAACTTACATTATTAATAACATCTTCGGTGCTTGTACTGATCGGCTTGTAGGAGGGCTCGCTTTTCCAACGTTGAAGGTACTAACGCTCCTGGGCAAACACGTTTGGGTTATCAGTTTTCCTCTGAACGGATCTTGGAGGAAATTGCAGCGATAAATTTGACCCTGTCTGATTCTTTGTGTAGTTCAATATAGTGTTTTTATTTCGTTGACACTTTAAGGCATTTAACGCGTTTTCTCGGTCACGACCACTGATATCTTTCACTAACACTCGATCAAGTTTTATTTAGCAGGGTCCCTGCTCGGGCGCCAATTAAACACTTCCTTCACTCACGGTATAAAAAAATATAATTTTTATTTAAAGTCACTTTACAATTACAACTTAATGATAACTGAAAGATTCTGACTGAGTGAATTCCGCGGAGCTAAAGCGAAGTTTTACCGGATGGTTTCGACTAAGGCTTAAGACTGATTTTCTATGATTTGATTATGTTGGATGAAGGCTTGGATAATTGACGTCGTCGCAGGCGGCGGCGTTGGCTGAGTCCAATAGTCCACTAAGAGCGTGGGACCATTCTTTGTTTACACAAGTGTTCAGGACCATTCTTTGTTTATTGCCGAAATTTGTGGGGTGATTCTGGGTATCAGGTTTGTTGTTTATCCTAACGATCGGACTGTTGCTGGGGATAGGCGATCATGCGACAAATTGGCATCTGACGATTGAGTGGGGTGACTTGTTGTTTATCCTAGCTATCGGACTGTTATTTGAGACAGGCGATCATGCGACAAATGGGCATGTGACGACTGGGTGGGGTTGACCAATGGGAATTGCTTGTGATGATGAAATAGGATCGGCCAATGGGCATGTGTTGACGGACTTGGGTTTTATGGTATAAGTACTTGACTCCTTGTTATGATAGAAGTGCTTAACTTATATATGTATATAATATAAATGACTCGCTGCCCAAAGGTTAGGAAACTACAAAACGCACTCCAAAATTTGCGACGCCACTCGTGAAACAATTCTGACTGTCGCGACATCGCTGTCGTTCTGTTCTAACGGAACACGTAAAGCCACCAAAATGTGCGACTCGCGACGCGGTCAGACGAAAAAGATGATGAAATAGAGACGCTTGTCGCGAAGCAACTTTGTACCCTTGCGGCATCTCCGTCACTCTGACGAGACATGCAAGTCTGCAAAATGTAGCAAACGACAATGTCGCCTGTTACGCAGCTTGTACCGCGACGCGGTCAGACCAAAAAGATGATGAAGTAGAGACGCTTGTCGCGAAGCAACTTTGTACCGTTGCGGCATCTCCGTCATTCTGACGAGACACGCAAGTCTGCATAATGTAGCAAACGACAATGTCGCCTGTTACGCAGCTTGTACCCATATACATGTGTGTGTGTGCTTAACGGGAATTGTTGAATTCGGGGGAACAAATACACCCGAAGCAAAAATTTGAAAAAATGATGAAATATTTTAAATTCGAGTGAAACTGAAAGGCAACACCAACATCAATATCATGGAGTGCATAGTACACATTGACGATTTGTTGTCTTTATCGCTCTGTCCGATACAGTTGGTTCAATCGCAAAATGCACTGGTTTAGCGCACTTAACAATCTCTAGCACGATTAGGCAACAATTTATGCATTATTATAAAAAATTACCAATGCAATATTTGTGAATCATTATTTAAATACTTTTTTTTTTTTTTTTTTTTTTACCATAGAAATATTTGTGAATCATTATTTAAAACCTTTTTTTTTTTTTTTTTTTTTGATACTTAGATACTTATGCATGAACGTAGGTTCCTTCGGGGCACTTTTTCCCGTCCCTGAAGTCGTTAAGCTGCGCCAGTTAACATCTTGGCCAAGTCGTGTTCGAGGAAAAAGAGTAACTTTTCCCTGTGTTTATTTACTTTTTAGTATTTTTATTATAAAATTGACGTTCAACACACAATTATCATTTTTATTTTGGCGACAATGCCGTTCTCTCCTTCAGTTAATTATGTATATATGTTTGTATGTATATATGTATGTATGTATATATGTAAGTGTCTATATATGTATGTATGGATATATGTATGTGTGTAAATATGTATGTACGTATATATGTAAGTGTCTATATATGTATGTATGGATATATGTATGTGTGTAAATATGTATGTACGTATATATGTACATATGTGTTATTTGTTGCCCTTTTTGATGTGTTGTCCATGGTTTGTGTAGTTGAAGGTGAATTCGTTGGTGTGGTGACCGGGTAGGTAACTAACGCATACAAAATATATAAACATACAATAAGCAAAAATAACGAAGCTGCAGCTATAATATTAAGAGAAATAGCTGGACGGGGGCTCAAATCGACGTTCAATCTGATCTTGTGTGAATTTGACAAAGATTTCATGTTGCTCGGAAAGCTTGCTGGTCAATAAGGCCTCGTATAATTCACAAATTTGTTTTTCCGATTCTTTAATCTTATTCTCGCAAATGATTTGCACCTGTTTTAATGTGAAAAGAGACATTTCCGATTCCATTTCCTGTTGTCCTAAAATGGCGGCAAACTGCTTGCGATTGTTTGGTGTTTCGAATTTATTGTTAGGAACCTCGCCCATTGGGTCCGGTGCGAATTTCACCTTTGGGAAAGGACTTGACTTTTTGCTGCTGCAGCGTTTGGCAAAGCTATTACAAGCTGTGTTAGGCAAATCAGTTAATGCGTTATTGGTATTTTCGACCTCGCATGTATTATGGGAATGTGAAGAAAAACGCCGACGCTTTATAGGGCATTCATCGAATACATCCCAAGATATAATACGTTTACGTGAATTAAAAGGCATTTCTTGAGTTCTGATTTCGTTATGATAGAAATCCAAATCGAATTGTAAAAGTAACAATGCTTTGCTTGAACAATAATTGTATAGTTATTTGATTGCAATATCCCGTTTGCTTTGATTTGAAATTTACACTTATAAATACTATTAGCAGCCAGCTTCGATTTTGGTTTTTATCAGAAAGAAATTATTTAGAACTTATATATACATATTTTGGTTTTTTGTGTTTGTCATTAAAGTATTCTTGTACTTTTACTCTTTAGTTGTGAAGGCTTAATCTGCTCATTTCTTGACACAGGTCAGTAATGGTCACACATATATTTTGTTACCTTTAAAAGTTGATTTATTATACCCTTGCAGGGGGTATTAGAAAACTGGTTAGGCCATCCAACGCCATAAAGTATATATATTCTTGAGCATGAGAAGCTGAGTCGCTATTGCCATGTCCGTTTTTCCGCCCGTCCGTCTTAAGAGCTATCAGAGTGAAACTTGATATTTGAGCTACTTATAGCCCGGAGCAGGTAAAGTATGAAAATTGTCAAAATCGAACGACTATATCCTAAAGATCTAGAAGAAACATAGATGCAGAAATTAGAGTATATCTATGAAATTTACTAGTATGATTGTTTTGGATATAAAACATCAGATCTCAAAATTTTAATTAGATCGGATAAATAGAACAAAGTCAATATAAATCAAATCTGCTTTCAGCAGAACAACAGAGCTTAAAACTTCAATGCTCAATAGCATGTGGAGTGCAGTAACGAATTGCAGTTGTTCGACAAATACAAATACAAATACAAATACAAATACAAATACAAATACAAATACAAATACAAATACAAATACAAATACAAATACAAATACAAATACAAATACAAATACAAATACAAATACAAATACAAATACAAATACAAATACAAATACAAATACAAATACAAATACAAATACAAATACAAATACAAATACAAATACAAATACAAATACAAATACAAATACAAATACAAATACAAATACAAATACAAATACAAATACAAATACAAATACAAATACAAATACAAATACAAATACAAATACAAATACAAATACAAATACAAATACAAATACAAATACAAATACAAATACAAATACAAATACAAATACAAATACAAATACAAATACAAATACAAATACAAATACAAATACAAATACAAATACAAATACAAATACAAATACAAATACAAATACAAATACAAATACAAATACAAATACAAATACAAATACAAATACAAATACAAATACAAATACAAATACAAATACAAATACAAATACAAATACAAATACAAATACAAATACAAATACAAATACAAATACAAATACAAATACAAATACAAATACAAATACAAATACAAATACAAATACAAATACAAATACAAATACAAATACAAATACAAATACAAATACAAATACAAATACAAATACAAATACAAATACAAATACAAATACAAATACAAATACAAATACAAATACAAATACAAATACAAAATACAAATACAAATACAAATACAAATACAAATACAAATACAAATACAAATACAAATACAAATACAAATACAAATACAAATACAAATACAAATACAAATACAAATACAAATACAAATACTCACCCCCGGCTTCCAGCTTTTGGGTCCTCACACCACCGGAATGGCTCGTCGACACCCCCAATAGACGATTACCCGCCGAAGTCCGAGATCGAGTGGCGGAACTACGCCAGGATGGACCCCGCAGAAACCACCGTTTCCTCATGTGGGCAGACGACCGACTTTTCCGTATCGAGATCAAGATACACGGGCTAGTCACGGTCCATTTCGTCCGGTCAAAATAAGGACACCGTGTGACGAGTCACATTTCTTTTGCTGGAATCCCAAACTACGCCCCTGTGGGGCCCCTTTTTATTTTTCGTTTATTTTGATACGCCCATGGAGGGCACATTAAATATCCCGACACCCAAACTAACTGTAGTTCTTTTTTTCTAATAGGCAATACTTAAGTGCCAAAGTACAAGACGCATCGAATGTTTTCACCGTTAGGACCTAAGTAGGCAGAGCAAGGGTGGGTTTGAACAGAGAGTTAGAACTAGAAGAAAATCACTTCGCCAGTAACCACGAGAGTGAAAAGACGACAAGTGCAAACAATAGCAGCGGAAAATAAAAGACATAGTGCCCTAAGGAAATCATCCAAGATTAGCAGGTGTTGTTTAGTATCAGTTAATCAACAATAAAATATACATTAACATTTAATACACCCAGCATTATTTCTTTATATGTGACCAAATTGTGAATACCCTTTCCCTTCCCTTTTCCTTGACCACTTAACTATTTGAGTGGAGCCTAAAGTTGATCAGCGGACTTCGGCAGGATGAGTTATTCTCCTGCAGACGAAGTCAGTCGCTGGTTCTAGGCTCGGTCACTCAGGGAAGGGCAAGGATCCGGCTAGGGGCTTGCTTGGCAGAGAGATTCGTTGCTTCCTCTTCACCATCCCTTTCTAATAACCCCACTAACATTTCCTTTCACGCTTTCTTTTCCCAGTCCAAAGGGCAACGGATCTTGGCTAAGCGGTCTTCGCTTGGCAGACAAGATCAGGCGTTGCTACTCCTCTTGGACTCTCCTTTTACTCCTTTCACTTCCCTTTCCTCCGTTTATGTGGTCTCAGTCCCCTATCCTAATACTCATCAAGGTCTCCAGATCAAATAAATGTTCTGTAGACGGGACTCTGGCACTGAGAACTGTACCCCAGCCAGAGCTTCCTTACAATTTATTATTTCAAAAATGTCTTGAGGCTCTTTTTTCTTGCAGTCATGAGTTCATAAATAACAAGAAGAATGAGTAAAATGAAGCGAAAAATGCAGAGGGCAGCAACAAAAATTTGATAAACAACTGTGTTGACAAGACTAATAGACAGTGGGTTCGGAGGGAGGGGGCCGACAAACAAATAATATTATTAGCCATAATAGTAATCAATGTGTAGTGTAAATAATAAATAGCATTTGCCAGTGGGCTGCCAACACAAGGAACAAGAAATGCGAATAAATTGATCAAATATGATGAGAGCTAGTGCGAGTCCTTGATGGACATAAGCCATTAGCCACAAGCCCCACACCACCCGCACTGCCACACGGACAATATAGCCTTGAGGAGTGCTTACCAAGCAGAGCACAAAGGTCAAACGAAAACCACACACACAGAGACAGAGAGCTGGAGAGGGAGATGGAGAAAGATACAAAGCATAAACAACATAAATTTAAAAAAGGTAGAAAACAAAGTAAATAATAAAGCATGACCCATTAGCAATCAGCCAGCAAAAAGACAACCCCCTCACCCCATCCCTTTCTCATCACTATCAAATGTAATGCGTGCGCATAAGTAACTTGGCCTGTACCCCCCGAATACGGCCCAAAACCACGCACTAAGCCTGACACAGGAGCAACAGTAGGGAAAGGTGTGAATATTAAGCCAACGCAAAAAAATTTACGGCTGCCCGTAAAAGTTTCGCTTCACTCATAACTCAAATTCATGTCTGCACGGGGATGGAAGACAGGACAGGCATCGGTATTGCCAACTCATTTGATTTTCAACATCGACTGTGACCTTTGTCACTAGTCGACTAACTCATCAGCAACTGGCAATAAATGAGGCAGGCAACAACCGCAAAAATTGAACAATATAGTAAATAAAATGTAAAAGAAACGATGAATTATCAGCATGGTGTTGAAATACGTTCATAAATTTTGATGGCAGCTGCAAAGTATGCTACACTTTTGTTACATAACCCCATCATGTGTTTAAATACGACATAGATTAGTATGAAAACGTTTTTTTAAAATCAAAAAAAGTTCCTTCATCCCTGTCAGAGTTGACCGCAATGAGAACATTTTCCCAATCCAATTTGAAGTTAAATTGGAAACTTAAGCTGTTTCGTAATTACAGATTGGCATCCATTCAGGGCGACGACTGATTGGGCAGCCGATACGTTTGGACAATTAATAAAATGTGATAAACGCGCAGCACAAAAACACACACACACTCTAGAGGGAGAGAGGGAGCAAGACAGTAAAGAAAATCCAAATGACGGCCAGGTTTCTCCATTAGCACGTGTCCAAAACGTAACTGCCAGCGGCAAAAGGCAGCGAGCCAACAAATTGAATTTATAGCCAAAGCTCACCACGTTGGATGGCAGGATGGAGTCCAGTCTGGTTCAATTTGATTCATTTGCTCAGATATGCTGCTTTTAATTTCCGACTCAAGCACTTTTAACGGGTGAAGACCGTTGATATCAATTTCTGATGGGCCACAGTTAAAACAATTTGCCTAAAAGTAGGCAATGAATTGCTTGCATTTGAGATGTGGCAGCTATCTGGGGGCATTCCATCTAATTGAACTTTGCGTGCCAATTGGACAGAGTTCCAAATTGAAAAACCAGAAAATCACCCCCACCTACACTTACAACCGATATGAGCGATTGCTGTAAGGTAAATAATTTATAGACAAAACAAACATTTAATATCAAAATTCTATTCCAAGGCCTTTTAAATGTAAAATCCCTTGAATTCCATTCAGTTGCCGCTTTGCTGAGTCGATGGAATCGATTTGCCTAGTTTAGGAAATGCCTACAACTCGCGAATCGAAGCTTGTCGTTTATCTCAGTTGATCCAAGTACTGTTGTTCTCGAGTCTCTCAAGTGTAATCAATTGTCAAAAAAACTTGGCTGACACTCCAACGAAAAAGCCCTAGGAGAAGGGGAGGTACATTTCGAAGCTAGTAGAAACTGTAGGGGCAAATAACTTTGTTGTCACCCCTCTCAATAGGGGTAGCATAAAAGAAATTAAATTAAATGTCAAACCCAAACTGAGGACAATCTCCGCAACATCGAAAAGTATTTCCGTAATTTAACATCAACTTCTATACCTACCAACTAAAAATCAGTAAAGGGCTCCAGGTTGTGTTAAAGGGGATTGAGCCATCGGTCCCTGCTCAAGAAATAGCAGACGCATTGGCCGAAAAAAACTTTGCAGTTAAGTCTGTTGTCAACATCATCAACAGGAACAAAGTCGCACAGCAGCTCTTTAAAATTGAGCTCCAACCAGATGCAAAGCGTTCGAAGCTAAATGAAGTGCACCCAATCTACAACCTTCAGCTCCTATTGCATAGAAGAATCACCGTAGAGGAGCCCCATAAGAGATACCAGCCACCGCAGTGTAAAAACTGCCAGGAATACAACCACACCTCTAAGAATTGCAATCTCAGGTCAGTGTGTGTTGGCTGCGGCGAACATCATAAAGATGGCATTTGCACCAACGACAGAAACAACGTCGCACTAAGACTATGCAGTAACTGTGGAGGGAACCACACGGCCAACTACAGAGGATGTCCTGTCTTCAAGGATCTTAAATCACACCTAAACGGGCGCAAACCACCAGCTTTGCTGCATATAGCAGTGTATGACAATTCGTTCCTCAATTGATGTTGTGTGCATCTGCTGAAAGGTGAGGACGTTGATAACTATTAGTCGTCGCAAATGCAGCTTAACCGAGCATACTGCCGACTTCCATTTACCACCCCAGTTTGGTGAATATGGGAGAATAAATTTCCATTTATTGTCGCATTCGAACAGCCGGCAAATTGGCCATAAACTGATGTGCTGTGTGATGTGGCTGTCTAAAACAGTTTAAACCATCATGTGTAATACGTCGAAAAAGATTTCGTGCGCCAATGATAAAATATTTTTGGAGAATTATTACAAACATTGCTGAAACTCCTGGATGAAAATTGACCTTATGCTCATGTCTCAACAGCAATTCCACTAGGCGATGGTGTTTCGGCAAAACTACTGGATACTTGGCATCTGCAGGCAATTACAACCTTTAAAAACGTCGACCCACACGTATATTTCCATCTTCGTCAAGTATGGGAGATAGTTTGCTTAAAGTTGGTCGTCGCTCCAAAGACTGCTTCCTCAAAAGCAACTGTCTATCATCATTGAATTGTCGAAACAGTCGTGCAGCCAAGATGGTCCTTTCCACCATAGATCAAAGTTAATTAACTCACTCACTAGCATGCCTCGTGATGCACAATCCGCAGGATTTTCCTTAGTGCTAACATGTCTCCAAGCGCTACGTGTGCTACAAATGTTTTAAGTTTACAGGGTTGATGCGAAAGCCATGAAAAACGATTGTAAAATCGGTCCATGCGGTTATCTTAACATCTTTCTGGCGCAGACCAGGTCCATGCGGGTATCTTAACATCTTTCTGGCCCAGACCAGACCTTACTGCTTGGAACAAACGAGCTAATAGTAGAGCTCCACTAATTTCCAATCGTGTCAACGACTTCTGCTTTAATGGTGAAACTCTTGTTTTAGCTGCAATGAGTGCCACTCCGATGCTTCCATCTAAATGTGTCACACGCTTGTAAATAACAGCAGAGTAAGCCTTTAACGAAGCATCTAAAAGTCCATGCAGTTTGATGTTATCGGGTTGATTGTCCACAAATCGTGGTATCTTCAGATTCCTTAACGTGAAAATGTCCTTTCTGAATTTTTGCCATAAGTGCGCTTGCTTCGTTTGCAGTTCCGGGTCCCAATCCAAATTAAGCAGCCATAAATTTTGAAGCAGAATTTTAAATTTGATGAAGACTGGCGCCAAAATGTCGAGTGGGTCAAAGATGCGTGCCGTGTCAGACAGCACTTATCGCTTCGTACAAGTCATATGTTCCGATAATGAAACCTTATATGTTAGGACGTCTTCTCGAGGATGCCAATGCAGCCCAAGCACCGTTGCTGCCATCTTGAGAAATCAATTTCATTTCCCTCGTTGCTGGCAATTCGATTACTATTCGAGACCCATTTGCTTAACTCTAATTGTGCTCGTGACATAAGGAGTACGTCTTGCTTAATGTCGAGCAGTTCCTGTTCATTCATCGCACCTGTCAGTACGTCATCGACGTAGAAATCATCCAAAAGTATCCCAGCAGCTATTGGAAACTCGTATTCGTGATCAGCTGCCAGTTGTTGCAGCCAGAAACGGTGCACATGCCATAGGTAACTGTGGGCAAATATAGCTTCAATGGTTTCTCAGGGTCCTATCTCCAAAGAATTCGCTGGAAATCCTAATGGTGCTACCGAAATCTATCTAAGCATTTTGACGACGTCCGCAGAAAATACGAAAATTCGAATCTGCTTTCGAAAACGGAGACAAACGTTAAAGAGGTTGCATTGTATGAATGGGCCAATGTGAAGTGCGTCGTTAAGAGATCGTCAATCCCGATCTTGAAATGATCCGTCGAACATCACCCGCAGCTTGGCACCTATGACTGGATGGTGTGGCAAATAGAATGACATCTTGCGTACGTTTGTGGCTTCGTCTGCAACTCCTTTTTTCATGTGACCCAGCTGGATATACTCTCTCATAAACTGAGTATATTTTAACATCAAGCTGGCATCCTTCATTAGACGACGCTCGACTGCGAGAAAGGCAACTCAGGCCAGGCTTCTGAGGAAGCACCAGCGGCATCAGCCTTGCTTACGTGACGTATTTTATTAAATAGCGCCTCAGACTTGTCGGGGAATAACTAGAGGTTTCTGCTCTCTTCAGATGAGGTCTCGTGTGTCGAGTCATTGCATCGATATTAAAGCGCACGTTTTAGGAAAGATCACTTCACCATTGGCACGTGAAAATATCCATGCTTCATCACTGTCGGTATTTAATGGATACCAAATGGCTGACCCTGACTTCAGATATAACGCTTTAATCGACATTTTGCTGGGTAACGATTACATTTGGTTAGTTCTTACCGGAGAGAAGTTATGCGATGGTCAAGGGCACCATATTGCAATTAACACCATATTTGGATGGGAAATCACATCGGTGTACACTTCAAGATTGCATCCACCATCTACGTCATTGCTGACTACGATCAATATAGATGGACTACTGCAAAGTTTTTGGGAACTAGAGAAAGTTCCATCATATATAAGCACAACCACAACTCAAATGGAAGATACATAGTCAATTTGCTGTTCAAGAAACAAAACAAACAATTTGCGGATACATTTCGAGGAGCGCCCTGAATTGCCTTGATGCTGCTCTGCGCTTTTATGCTGTGTATAATAGCTTGCAATACTTGCAAGAAGACTTCGAGCCACAAGCGCTTACTCCATGTCTTCAAACAATTAAAACATCTCCGTCGCAAAGTTGTTATGTTGCTTGACAGTCAAGCTCTAGAATTGAGGACAAGCCGACAGTATATGCTCAGTACTATGACATTTCATACAATTACCTGTAATGGCAAGCATGGTGCGTGCTTTCCGTTTTCCTTTTTCATCCCTCTGTTCGCTCGCTACATGATCGACACCTTCTTCAATGGTGGGACTTTTTAATATCCTGGCTTTTCCCAATCCATTCACGTCGGGTAGTCTCATCAACCTTGTTGATGAGCAAGTATATAAGCCAACAGTCACGGCACGTTTGTCCAGAAGCGTCTAAAGCCCGAATTACATCACTGGCTCTGCAAATCAGAGCGCGTAGCGATGAAATGTTGTGCCCAACAGCTTTTGGCAAGGCGGTGAATGTATCCATAAGCAAATTCACCAAATAACGGGGCTTTTCGTTGCGATAACTTAACGATTTCCATGCAACCTCGTAATTAGCGTTTACTACACGCAAATGCTAGATGAGTATCGCTGCTTCTCCTATGACACATGTCTTCTGTATATTCGTGTTGTCTTTCCATGAATGGTACTCTCAAACAGGTCCTTGAAAGCATGCCATTCCCTATAATCTGCACCGAAGAGCTTGATGTGAATTTTGGGTAACTTACAATCTCTTGTTGCCGGCGTTGCAGCCGACTGTGAGCCTGACGAAGACGAAGATTGCGAGAGCAATCTCTCAACCAATAGTTGCTGCTGTTCCATTTGACGTTTCATCTGCAGTTGTACTTGTTGCTGTTGATTGTGCATTTATTGAAGAATTTCCTGGACAAGCGAACCATCGTTGCCAGCCGCGCCGATTTTTTCCAACTTTCCAGACGATGCGAAAGCAGCTCGTAAAGCCTTAAGAGCGAGCATTCGCCCTTTCATATTTATCCTCGTATATCTCTTAGTCTTCAGTAGGGTCCACATAACCCTCCAGTTTGTCGTATTTGGCCGATTCGTCACCAGACTTGACGAACTCCTTCCACGCATTGGACAAAGTTTCCACTTTGGTGTCAATTGTAAAGACGTCGGTATCCTGTGCTAAATTCTCTGCATATCCATATATGCGGGTAATGGTTGTCTTCAATCTTCCTCTGGCCTTGATGAAAGTTTTCTTTTCATCCATAATGAAATACCAAGAAATTTCCACTGTTTGTGTGGACCCAAAATTTCAAGCCGCTTGTTTCTCCTAGAGATGTGTCCTCTCACGATCTCGTCGATTTATCGATATATATATATATATAAATACTGCAGGGGTTGTATATCTCGGATCTTGTATATTCAGCCGGATCGGACCACTATATCATATAGCTACCATACAAACCCCAAAGTCACGAACAGTGACTTTTCTCAATAACTTTGTTATTTTCTATGTTATTATCGTGAAACTTAATATTAGAAAGTTTATTACGCTTATAAACGACTGTGCCAAATTTGATCAAGTTTGGATGACTATATTATATAGTTCCCATAGGAACGATCGGCCGAAAACAGTAACTTTTGTAAATAACTTCGTTAATTTTAACGTGATTGTTTTCAAATTAAACATTTCTTAATTTAATATATCTGTTAATGACTGTGTCGAATTTGATAAAGATCGGGTGACTATATCATATAGCTCCCATAGGAACGATCGGTGGAAAACAGTGACTTTGATCAATATCTTCGTTATTTCCTATGATTGTAGGCCATTCTTTTGCAAACATAAGCCTTTTTAGACATTGATGGCTAATAGGTAAGGAAAGAGTTACCAAAAAAGTTGCAAGGGTATACAAACTTTGACGCGGTCGAAGTTAGCCCCGGCCCTCTGGTTTTTATTTAAGGCGCAAACGTTAAGTGTAAAATCACAAACATTTTAAGTGATTTTAATTTGGCAATGGATGATGACCGAGGCTAAAATATGATCAACGCTTTTCGAAGCACCAATCACATTCATTGCATAAATCACCTACTAAATAATATTGTGGAGAAAGCATTTAGGGATATTTCAGTACTATCTGACCTCTTGCTCAATTGCAACAAAATGGTGAAATATTTTAAAAAATCCGCACTAAATTCCCGGCTTAATATATCGCTTAAAAATTTTCTGCCACATTAGATGGAATACAGTCTACTACACTCTTTCTTCAATAGCACAAAATTGGAATGACATCGCTACCATTTTACAAGAATAAAATAAACTTTCTAGATTGCAAAATGTAAACAATGACAACATCAAGTCAATTGTAAACATTTTGAAACACTTTGAAAAGGCTTCGAAAGCATTAGAAGAAGAAAACTATCCGACTCTACATTTAATAATACCACATTTGCATAATTTAAGTAGAAAAACTAAATTTGACTTAAGCGAAACTGGTTTAGCTAGCCAGCGTTTTATTACGGACTAGCACAAAATCGCATTTTTTTATTTCCACCCACAAACAAGTTGAGTCTGCTGTCAGGTACTTGCTTCACAATTCGGTATTCCGAGAACGAGCAAGACATTTGAACAGTACCTAGTACTCGGTTCGGTTTTCGGTATTTGCTTCTCGATATCCTCGGGTTTGCTTTACCGGATTTTTCGGTATGCCCTGCTCATTTAAACTCATTCGTTCGCTTAAAATGCTTGATATCCTCGATTTACAAATACGAGTAAGTGTGAAAACGAGTTCCGAAAGTGTAGAGGGATTTCGTTTTGCGTTTCGAATGTACTCGTGCAGATCTCTAATATCAATGTATACACATAAACATCTTCAAGTGCACACTTATATTTTATTGCGTACATATTTTATTGTTGCAAGTGCAACAAAGTGTTACAAGTTGAGCTCTTTGTGTTGAATAATTTTGGGTATGGATATACCACACCTCCCCTTTTTAGAAATAACGTAATATTATGAAGTTATTTATTAATTACTGGTAATGATAATTAACGATTGATTAATGTATGTATGTTAGAAAAATTGTTGTGTCTGGCCATAAAAATTTTCTTTCTGTTTTTTTTTTTTTTGGAATTGTATGTATACACTTTTAATTAGATAAAGTAGTTATAACTATGTTTGAAGATATTTAATCTATCCTTAAGTACTGTTTGTATCTTATTTTTATTGTTCCAAATTTTTGTTTTGTTATTTTTAGTTGTTTCTATAACTTCAAAGGGTCCTAAATAGGTTTAATCAAGCATATGACAAGCTTCGTTTTTTAAGAAAACTTTATCTCCTATTTTTATTTTAAAATCCGCAGACTTATTATCATAAAAGTTTTTCTGGTTTTCTTTATGTTTCTAGTTCTAATCTAAACTTAACTTCTTTAGCATAATCATCTACGTTATATAATGGTTCTATTCTATTTATGCTATTTGTTTAAGAATAAACATCGTGTTCATCTGAAATTTCTTCAACAAATCAGATTGAACAAAGATAAAACGAAAATAGCTGATACAGATTCATATTTCAAGTATGGCTCAAAAACCAAACCCAACATGCGTCCTCACTCTGTGGTAAAGCACTCAAGATTTTCACAACGGCGCAATATCAAGTCGCACAGCGCATGATATAAACAAGCATGAATATAAACAATAGAATAAGCATTTTTAAGAACAATTGTCGCCTCCTAGAGTTTAAAAATTCAATTTATACACAAGACGTTTGCTAACAAAATCAGTTCATAATGTGAATTCAAGAGATGATCGTGTTTTAGTTTTGACGTGCTGAAATCCTCTTCATTTTATATAAAATTTTTAATAAAATCCTCTAATTAAAAGAGCAGTTTGGCTAATCGAGCAACTGCAATAATTTCGGCGACGGCAAAAAATAAAAAAAAAAACAGAGGGCCGGGGCTAACTTCGACCGAAAATGTTAAGGTTGAGACATGGGCCAGCTCCAAAAAGGTTCGTCAGTCGAACATACATATATCCCGAGCCCTATATTGCGCTATATTCAGTTGCACAATTTGTGGGGCAAATCGATCGGTTAGATCGGTTGGCTGAAATCTTTATTTCAATGTTAATTCAAATTTCTCACATGTTTTTATATTATCTTATCCTTTTCACGTCTTTCCTGCTTGCCTAATTTTCTGTGACTAGCGCGCCGTCATAGCGGATTGCCGCTCTGTCACCAGTGCAAGCAAAGACAAAGTAAATTCTAACTGTTCTTCTTCGAATGAGAGAGAATAAAAACCAGGGGCGCGTTGTGTAAGCCTTTCTACTGGCGAGGGGCGGCAATTTAGCCTGCACCGCAACATTCACCACCCCGTAATTCACCAGCGTCTTCGTGCGGTGGATTACTCTCGAAATTCAGTACGGCCAGCTTCACTGTTGGTCGCGTCACAAATCCATCTACTGTGCGAACGACTGCGCTTCGCACCTGTCCGTCTTTCCCATAATGAACGTCGATCACTCTTCCCTTTTGCCAAGTATTACGTTTGGCGACATCGTCTACAATTATCACCAAGTCACCTACTGCTATCGGCTTGAGCTGCGGTCGGAACCATTTCGTGCGCCTTGTGATTGTAGGTAGATATTCTCTTAGCCACCTCGTCCAGAAACGGTCGGCAATTTGGCTGGCAACACGATAACCTTTTGCGAGTTGCGGACCAGACTGTTCCAGTGAACCGCTCTCATGTAGGCCAATAGCCTGATTACAAACTATTTTCTTTTAATAATTGTCCCCCTAAAAACCAAAAGCGTGAGAACGCTAATTCAGCATTTAAATTCGGGCCAATCAAATCGCATCAATATCAATCACGCCACTCAAGGGCTCACAAATTTAGCCTATAATATTTATAAGATATAAGACATTTTTGTTACTCGGTTTTAAGTTTAAAGTACGTTGCTTTTAACTCACAATATCTTTTTTTTTCCTCTTTGGGAAAACCAGATATTTAATTATATATACTTTCTTATTAGATACAGGTGCAGAGATATCAATAATAAAAAAAAACAGATACCTTTGAACATGTAGATACTTCAAACACGATTCAAATATCAGGAATCGGCGAAGGTTCAATTATTTCCAAAGATAATGAATTCATAATTCCACACAAATTCCACATGGTAAATGAAAGTTTCCCGATTCCATTTGATGGAATTTTAAGACCAGATTTCTTCCAAACTTTTAATTGCCAATTAGATTTCAGGAAACCAAACGATTTACTAATGTTGAGACCAAATAATTTAAATTTTTCAATAATCATCCCAATATTACATACTTGTGACAGCAATACCACAATCCTCCAAGCAAGATCTGAAGTATAAATATTCTAAACGAAAATACAAATATCGTCATCTTCAATTAAGAAGTCGAAAAAGGAATATTTATTGGAAATTCGATCTCAAGTACGAATCAAACATTTGTCGGAATTTTAAACACAACAAAAAGAGTTAAAAATTTTAAATTTAAAAAACATTAAATATGAACTATTAACGAATTACGAAATACTACAGAAAACTGATGACCAAATAGTCAGACAGTAATGCAAAAAAACAACCTCCCCCCTTCAATATACAGATATATTCGGTTTAGAAAACGAACCATTTACAACAAATAATTTTTACAAACAAGAACTAAGATTGAATGACAAAAATACAGAATACCACACACTCATAAGGAGTAAATAAGGTGACTAGTCGATAAACTCATTAAATATAAAAAAAAAGTTGAACTCCAGTGTCCGAATACAATAGTCCGTTACTACTGGTGCCGGAAAAAGGATTACCAGGATCAAAACAGAAACGCTTTCGATTGGTAATAGACTAAATAGACTAAATTCCCATTATTAAGAATAGACGATATTCTTGATCAACTAGGCAGAGCCAAATATTTTTCATGTCTAAATTTAACCAAATTCTTATCAAAGAATGATAACTATTGCATTTTCTGGAATAAATCCGTCACAAGCATTCCTATACATGGATGACTCAATAGTCATCGGTTGTTTTGAGAAACACATGCTCAAAGACCTAAGAGATATTTTTGACATATGCAGAAAACACAACCTAAAACTGCATCCAGAAAAATTTTCATTCATCATGCACGAAGTGACATTCTTGGGTCACAAATGTACTGACAAAGGAATATTGCCAGATGACACCAAATATGAACTCATTGAAAAATACCCAGTACCAACAGATGCTGATAGTGCTAGAACATTCGTAGCTTTTTGCAACTATTACAGACTAATATTTAAAACGTGCACCTCCGATATCACAACTATGTAAGAAAAAGGTAGATTTTGTTTGGTCTGAGGAATGCCAAAAAGGATTGGAATATTTAAAAAAAAGCCTTTATAGAACCCACACTGCACTAGAATTATGTACAATAACAGATGCTAGCAAATACGCATGTGGAGCAGCGTTAACTCATACTTATGGCGATAAGCAGTTGCCAGTAGTATACGGGTGACGTTCATTCACTAAAGGTGAAAGTAAGAAAAGTACTACTGAGCAAGAACTAGCTGCGATATACTGGGCAGGGATGCATTATCCCGCATTAAAAAAAACAAAAGCAAATGTCCTGAAAGTCACTACCAGGCAACAAAGTAGACAAAATAATCTCTGGCCAGAGAATACAACAATAAAAATACAATTAGGCACGTACCTAATGATGCTTCTAAGCCCAAAATACATGAAGTACTCTGCAATGATGAAGTACAAAAAGTAGTGACCTTGTGCATAACACATAAATTATGTTTCCTCAAACAGAAAGATCTGAAAAGATCTTTGAAAAATTTTCAATAGAATAATAAATTATTATTGGAGAAACATGACACGTCATGTAGGAGACTACATTAATAATTGTGAAAAATGCCTAAAGTCAAAAACGACAAACCACATAAAAACATCCTTAGTTATTACAGAAACCCCCAAACATGCTTTTGATAGGGTAATAGTAGACACCATGATGGTCCACTACCAAAATATGAAAATGGTGGTAAATTTGCAGTCACTTTAATAAGTGACTTGACGAAATACTTAGTAGCAACAGCAATATCAAAAGCTATTTTTGAATCCTTTATTCTGAAGTACGGTCCAATGAAGACGCTCATTACGGACATGGGAACAGAATACAAAAATTCAATAATAAATGACTTGTGAAAATATTTAAAAATAGACAACATTACATTATATCACAACACCACCAGACCTTGGGTACCGTTTGTTGAAATAATTCTCTCTCAACTCAATGCATGCATGATCACACACATATGAATATATATATGTAACTTTGTATGCTCTCTCACGAGATGCGTTAAAGAGAACAATGACTCGATGAGAGACAAATAGAAGTCAGTCGCGAATGAATTGCACAGCTAACCACACGCATTCTGTTTTTATTATAACAATAGGTTATGGGCCCAGGCAACGTGCCTATGTGGTTGCTGTGGTAATTTTTAGAAGAAATTTGTTTTCGCGCTGTGTTCTAGACGGTTTTTTCACAAAGTATATATGAACAAGTATAATGTCGGCGTTATATCAGATTGATAAACTCGAGGACAGTAATTATGACTCGTGGTGCATCCAGATGAAAAGTGTGCTGGTGCATGCGGATTTGTGGAATGTGGCGTCAGGCGTATTGGCAAGGCCAACTACGGGGGAGAACACCGAATGGACGACGCTGGATCAGAAGGCATTGGCAATGATCACCTTAAGCGTCAAGACTTCACAGTTGGGACATGTGAAGCACTGTGCAAGTGCACATGAGGCTTGGAAGAAGCTTCAGGAAGCTCATCAACCCAGAGGACCCAGAGTTATTTGTCGGATTTCAAGGAAATCTTGGACAAACTTGCTGGCGTTGGAATCGAAATATTGGACGAGCTCACGACGATTATTTTGCTTTCCAGTCTTCCAGACGAATTCGACAATTTCGTTGTCGCCATAGAGACACGCGACAGTTTACCGTGTTTCGACATGTTATGCATAAAGCTGAGAGAAGAAGGAGAAAGCAAAAGAGAGAGCGAAAAACCGCTCGAGAGCGCAAAAGCATTTACAGTGGTGGAAAAGCAATCGATGCAGAGAGACAATTGGAAGAAAAAGCAAAAAGTTTGGAACTGTTTTGCGTGTGGCGGCAAAGGCCATTTTAAAGCAAATTGTCCCAGTGTAAACGGTCGGAAGGTTGCATCGAACCCGAATAAGGCAGTACAGTCATCGTTAGGTTTGCTGAACGCGTTGGGCGCGAAATGTTTGGAACGATCGAACTGGTGTCTGGACAGTGGCGCCACCAGCCATATGTGTTGTAACAGAAATTTGTTTTTCAAAATTTGAGAAACATTCGGAAAAAATTGTTTTGGCTGATAATAACTTTCTTCAGGCTGAAGGAAAGGGCGAGGTAAAGCTGAATATGGTTTCACGTATACTTACATTAAAGAATGTATTCTATGTACCCAAAATGAGAGGTAATTTCGTGTCGGTGAGCAAAGCAGTTGAACATGGAAGCATCGTTGAATTTGGACTAAAGTATGCACGAGTGATCCAAAAGGGCGAATGCATTTTGAAAGCGGACAAAGTTGGCCGTTTGTATATTTTTGGAACAGCACCGAGCGAATGCTATGCCATTGAACAGACTTACGAAGATTTGTGGCATAAAAGGTACGGACATCTCAACTATGGCAGTTTAGCTGAAATTGCACGAAAGGATTTGGCCTGTGGCATGGGAACGTTTAACTCAACGTCGTTGGAACCCTGCAAGATCTGCATGGTAAGCAAGATCACAGTACAGCCATTTCCAGATTCGACCAAAAACAGAGCTAAGGAAATCTTGGAGCTGGTGCATTCAGATGTTTGCGGTCCGTTTGATACAAAAAAGCCTTGGAGGCAGCAGATACTTTTTGACATTTATCGATGACAGGTCTCGTCGCATATTTGTATATTTCCTGAAGGGAAAGGATGGAGTGTTTGGAAAGTTTGTCGAGTTTAAAAACATGGCAGAGCGGCAAACTGGAAAGAAGCTAAAGTGCATTCGCGAGTACGTCAATAAATCGTTTGACGAGTTTCTCAAGGGCAATGGAATATTGCGGCAGCTCACGGTACCATACACGCCGCAGCAGAACGGTGTAGCAGAGAGAGTTAACAGAACTCTTGTGGAGATGTCAAGATGCTTGCTCATCCAGTCTGGTCTACATCAATCTCTTTGGGCTGAGGCAGTTTATACAGCTGCTTATCTGCGGAATAGGTCACCAACTCGAGCCCTGGTTAACATGACTCCAATGGAAGCATGGAATGGTAAGAAACCATCAATAAGTCATTTAAAAGTTTTTGGGTCTATTGCAGTGGCACTGGACAAAGGACATCATAAGGGCAAGTTTGATCCAAAGGGCAAAGAATACCGAATGGTTGGTTATTCTCGAAATGCAAAAGGGTATCGGTTGTACGACGCCGAAACCAGGCAAGTTGTTGAGAAGCGAGACGTTTTGTTCGACGAGCGTTTCGGCAATGGCGATTCGAATGGTGATATCGTCAAGTTTGATTTTCCATATACGGATGATCAGGATGCAGTATTTGTTGATGCAGCAGATCACTTGAGTAGTACAGACGAGTCTGATGCAGAGGTCACCGAGAAGGGCAGCAGTAGCGAAGATTTCGACATGGCAGTTGAACAAGAAGTGGCAGAACGTGTGGTTGAACAACGGGTTGGACCCGGTAGGCCGAAGCTGATTCGAACTGGAAGGCCTGGTAGACCAAAGAAGCAGTTCAACATTTTAAGCGCATTGATTACAAGTGAGGTGATCATACCAGAGACCTATGATGAGGCGGTTAGTAGTCCGTTTGCTTCGTATTGGCGTGAGGCTATGCAAAAGGAGTATGACTCCTTGATGTCAAATCACACTTGGCAGCTTAGTACGCTACCGGAAGGGTATAAACCTGTTGGCTGCAAGTGGGTCTACAGTGTAAAGCCCGAAGGATACGCAACTGAAGACAAAAGCAAGGTACTTCTGTTAAAAAAGGCGTTATATGGACTCAAACAGTCGGGACGGGAGTGGAACTCCAAACTCGATAGTGTTTTGCGAGCTAATGGTTTCATACCTTGCGACAATGAACCATGTCTATACAAACAGCAAGCAAAAAGTAACCTATCTCTAATCCTTGTCTATGTAGACGATCTTCTCATAGGATGCCAGGAGAATCGGATCTTGACAGGAATAAGTCAGCTATTATGGCAGCGTTTGAATGTGTTGACAAGGGACCTGTGCGTTTGTTCCTTGGCATGGAGGTTCACCGTGATGGCGAGCTTGGCGAAATATCATTGGGTCATTCACAGTACATCAAGGATATACTGGAACGATATGGCTATGCTCAGTGCAGAAGAGCCGCAACACCGTTAGAAGCAGGGTATCAGGTAGCCTGCGATAAAATGGAGTGTAAAAGGGTTGATGCAACTCTTTATCAGTCAATGATAGGCGAGCTAATGTGGCTTGCGTTGACTACTAGACCAGATATTCTCCACTCAGTATCGAAGTTGGCTCAACGTAACAAGGATAATGAACACCTTGCAGCCATAAAGCATGTTTTAAGATATTTGGCTTCGACAGTTGGCTTCAAGATTCATTACAAGCAGTCGGGTTCGGCGTTTACTGGTTTCGTGGACGCAGATTGGGCAGGCGATAGGATTGATCGCAAGTCTTATACAGGATATGTATATTTTCTGGCTCGCGGACCGATATCATGGAAATCGGAGAAGCAGCGGAGTGTTGCTCTTAGCAGCACCGAAGCAGAATACATGGCGTTATCAACAGCGTGCAAAGAAGCCATTGTATTGCGTCGATTAACCATCGAGATTGGTTGCGGAGAGGAAGATACATCTACCGTTTTGTATGGCGATAACCTCAGCGCGCAGCAATTGGCTAAGAACCCGGTACACCATTCAAGGACGAAGCACGTGGACATTAGATATCATTTTTGTTAGACAAGTAGTTAATGATGGTCAGATTATTATTATTTAAAGTATAAGTCTACTAATGAAATGATAGCTGATATCCTAACCAAGAATCTTGCAAAGAAGAAGCATGTAGAGTTTACGAATTTGTTAAGTATAAGATAAATTTGTGGACATACTTGCATTGAGGAAGGGTGTTGAAATAATTTCTCTCAACTCAATGCATGCATGATCACACACATATGAAAATATATATGTAACTTTGTATGCTCTCTCACGAGATGCGTTAAAGAGAACAATGACTCGATGAGAGACAAATAGAAGTCAGTCGCGAATGAATTGCACAGCCAACCACACGCATTCTGTTTTTATTATAACAATACCGTTGAAAGAAGTCATAGGACATTTAATGAGTACATTCGATCATATATATCAGTAAATAAAATTGATTGGTACATATGGTTACAATTTTTTGTGTACTATTTTAACACAAACCTATCAGTAACACACAAATTGTCCCTAGGAACTTGTATTTGGTAAACAAAATAATTTACCAATCCATTTTAATAGTGAATAGGATTTCAGCACCGCAAAACTAAAACACCATCTTCATCTGTTGCATTCAAAATATGAACTGATTTTATTAGCAAACGTCTTGTGTATATAAATGAATTTTTAAACTCTAGGAGGCGACAATTGTTCTTAAAAATGCTTATTCTTATGTTTATATTCATGCTTGTTTATATCATGTTTCACAGCGTTGGCGACTTGATATTGCGCTGTTGTTAAAATCTTGAGTGCTTTTCCACAGAGTGTGGACGCATGTTGGGTTTGGTTTTTGAGCCATACTTGAAATTTGAATTTATATCAGCTATTTCTGTTTTATGTTTTGTATATTTCTTTGTTCAATCTGATTTGTTGAAGCCATTTCAGATGAACACAATGTTTATTCTTAAACATTTGATTTAAATAGTAGTTAGTTGTCTTATACAAATTAATATTAATATTATCATTATTAAGATAAGTGTTGTTAAAGAAACATGACGAGCTACATGAGAGAAGTTAACCCTAGCAATTCAATGTTATCCTTATTATAAACTGACTTCCTATTATTTTGTATGATTTACCAAATTGGTTTAGTAATATTTAACAATTTTTGTTTCGGGATATCTACCCACTCCTGATGTGTATTACTGTGTTGACTTCTAGCCTTTTTATATGGTGGAGACTTTGAAGACTAACTACTTCTACCTCTCGGCTTTTGCTCCACTGTTTTGACATTTCGCTGATAGCTTAACTTTGAGCGTTTATTCTGTTTAACTGTTGCCCTTTTATGAACATTTTGCAATATCCGCCTTTTTTGTACGATATACTTTTTCTTCCCCACATTTTACTTTACCTCCACACTGAGGTCCTGATGGGGGACATAAACTTATTTTTTTTTACTTTGAAAAACTATTTCTTTTACCTCAGCTTTTATCTTACCTCTAAGGTGAGGTCCTGCCGGGGGAGTCGAGTGCGAATCTTGAGTTTTGTGGTTGAGTTTGTTTTTTTTTACCTTTTTTCTTCTCCCAAAGCTCTTTAAACCCTGTGACATCTATTGTTGTTGCCACAGATTTATTACTTTTTGATTTATTGCATCCCGAGACGATCCAACCAAATTGAGTATTTTGACCTAGTAGGCCATCAATCTTTTTAACTCCTTCTTTTATGATTGGGGTATATACGTTTTCCCCCATTATTATATCAACCTTAATAGGTTTATTAAAGGTAGGATCAGCAAGTACTTAGGTTTGCCATTTTGACATATCCACGCCTACTGTTTTTAATGGAAGACCTTTTATTAACTTTGGCAACACAATTGACTCTACCTTAAGAAGTTCTTTTATTGGATCTCGCGTCTTCGCATCTATTTTTACCTTATATTTTGATTATTTGGCTTTTATTGACGACACGCCACATATTCCTGTATATTGTTTAATTTAAGGTAAATTTAGTATTTGAGCCGCCTCTTCAGACAAAATGGTACTCTGTAAACCACTATCAATAAGGGCTCTTAGAGTCTTATATCATCCATTTACATTTTTAACTGTAACCAACAGGGTTGATTGTGCCGTTACACAAGTATTAACTCTCTCCTGTTTTTCTTCAAAATGGAGTAAGGTATGGTGTCCCTTACTACACAATGAACAGACCCTTTCATTTGTGCTTACTTTATTGCTTGAATGGTTCAAGCATCTCGTGCAAATCTGTATTTTTTTGGCCATTTCATACCTTTCCATAGGTGTCAAAACTTTAAATTTATAGCACTTATACACAAATCGAACAACTATCTTCGAACACCGAATTCGACGTTTTCTCTAACTGTTTTTTCTCTTCTTTGCTCATGGCACTTGGCGAACAATATCTTTGCTCCAAGTATTGCAAGACATCAGATAGCAATTGTATCTGCCTTGTTTTTCTAATTTGACTCTCATATAATTAGAGTCTGTCTAATTTTCGAAGTATGTGTTGAGCGAGTATTGTGTCGACTCAATCGGATAAATATGTTTTAATTTAAATTAAGTGCACTGACTCATTAACTATGTCAATCACTCCCTTTACACTTTTTGCGGATTCATTGTTGATCATCGGTAAATCAGCGATCCTATTTAATTGCTCGGAAAACACCCTCCGATTATTTTCATACCGCTTGGTTGACAGTTCCCAAGCGGCACCTCAATTGTCAGCTGAACCTGACAATAGATGAGCTTGGTAGCTTTTTTGGCCATGGAGCATGGTAATTCGCTTCTCACGGATACATTCTCAATCTTACCATTTTCCTTATTGCTCATTTTCATTTCTAGCATTGACAATGAATTTCAGACATCAAATTGTAAATCATCCATAATATTTATAAATTTTGCATCATTTGTTAATACTTGACATGCCTTTACCTTCTCCCATAAATAATTAATTTTATTAATATACAGTCTGTCAAGAAACACTTTACATAGTGGAAAAAGCTCAATTTTTTGACTTTACGTAAAAAAATAAGGGGTTTTGTTTAATTTAACAAATTTTTTTCAATGGTTAACTGTTTAATAGGTATTTTTAAATCAAATTATAAAAAACAGAAACAAAAACAATAAGGGTGAAACTTAAAAAACAACAAAAACTTAGATTACACATATTTGACACTGTCAAGAAACTCTTTACACACTTCATATATCTTGTTCTAAATTTAAAATGTAAAACTAACTATAGCTAATTTTTAAAAACTTAGTATTTCGTATGGCCCCCTTAGCATTATGTACATGTAGAAGTCTTCTTTTCATAGAGTTGACCAAGTTTTGAATATAATCTAGGGGTATCTTCTGCCACCCTTCCATTACAAAAGCTTTTAGCTGTCCACGGTTTGTTGGATTCCTTTTTCCAACCTTTTTCTTTAAATAGGACCACGCATGTTCGATTGGGTTGAGATCTGGGCTTTGAGGTGGTGTTTCGAAGACCTTTCCGCAGTTGTAAGCAGCCAATTGCGTACATTAAACTCCTTATGTTTTGGATCGTTGTCCTGGTAAAATTTAAAAAGTTGGCCGATTTTCGGTCATAAAGCCAAATTTGGTTGCACTTTGGTGTAAATTTGACTTCAAAATTTGCAGATATTGCTCGGCATTCATGGTGTTTTCAATGAATACCAGTTCACCGACTCCTTGGCTGGATATGCAGGCCCAAACCATAACCGACAGTTTTCCAAATTTGACTGTTGGAATGATATTTGCTTTATCGTAAGCTGTAGAGACCTTTCGCCATACTTTGAGCGGACCTTCGTTGTAATACAACATTACTTTGGTCTCGTCGCAAAATATAACATCCTTCCAATACTCCTCTGGGTGCCTAAGCATAGTAAGAGCAAAAGAGAAGCGCTTTTCCACATTGGTTGAGGACAGCAAGGGTTTCTTACGTGCCACTTTCGAAGAATACCCATGCCGTAGAATGGCCTGACGGACCGTTTCGTGGGACACATCCACGTCACACTCTTCTTTAAGATCCTTGGCAAGAGTTCTTGTCGAAATTTGGGGATTTGCTTTGATTTTTCGCATCATAAGGCGGTTTTCCCGATCAGATATGATTTGTTTCCGGCCACCTACACCCTTTGCTTCAAGTCTTCCCTCGTTTTCAGCGCGACTGAGAACGTTGTATATTGTTTTTCTCGACACGGAAAACATTTCCACTAATTCTGGAACTGATTTGCCCAACTGCCGATTGTACAAGATCAATTGGACAACATCGAAGCTTAATCTCTTTCCCGGCATTATTAATCAAAATTTTAAATCCTTTTTTCATGTGTACTCAGCCAAATCTCGCACAAAGTGAAGAATAAACACAAAAATTCATAGCGATTCTAAAAGAATAGTTAACGGTAAAGCCCCGTTATTTCTTAGAATGAGAGCAAAACCGATGAAGAGAACAAAATGTGTAAAGAGTTTCTTGACAGTGTCAAATATGTGTAATCTAAGTTTTTGTTGTTTTTTAAGTTTCACCCTTATTGTTTTTGTTTCTGTTTTTTATAATTTGATTTAAAAATACCTATTAAACAGTTAACCATTGAAAAAAATTAAATAAATTAAACAAAACCCCTTATTTTTTTACATAAAGTCAAAAAATTGAGCTTTTTTTCCACTATGTAAAGTGTTTCTTGACAGACTGTATATTATCCATGTCCCATTGCCTGTTGACTTCAACTCAACCACCTCCAAACACTCCTGGAGCTGTCGGACTCTATCCATAAATATCTTCCGGTTGACCTTAGCGTTTTCATTACTGGAGGTCGCATTCCCGCGCGACTCTCCTATGCTATCATCAACTATCTCTGACATGTTTTCCTCTGCTTCAACGCACCCCGACTTACTAGTGCCTGGTTTTTCTGACTCTACTGTGGCTATAATTTTGGAAACTATCGTTAACGCTTCTTGATGTATTTTATTTGTTATTAGGTATCCATTGATTCCTTATCTCTTTCACTTCCTCTACTTTGCTAGTTATGTTTGTAGGATCTAGTGCTTCTAACTACTTTAACCTGGTATGTAACTCTGCCTGCTTCTCCAACACTTTTGCAGCCTTATTAGTGAACATTTTAACTTATGCGTATATTTGAATGTCGAAACAATTATATAATGATAATAATAAAATATGTAGGTTGATGTAAGTACTTATGGCTATTTTAATTTATATCTTATCTGATGATCCTGTTCGCTGCTGCTTGTCGGCCAATGGGTAGAGTTCGCCGTTTTTTTTTTTTTTACTGTGTCATCGCTCAGCTGCTGTTGTCCAGGGCCTATGGGCTCAGGCGGTACCGGTGCCGGACATCGCACCAGATTTCCTTATACTGGCACTGTACGTTCTCCAGCCTCTTCTTTGCAACTATCTTGTTGCTCTGCTGCTGTTGGTAGTTGCCGACTTGCAACCACATATAGGGTATATACATGTTTAGTTAACTTTTTTTTCGATATTAGGCTTCGAATACGCCACACACGAACTTTATATAGTTCATTCTTTTTTTTTTTGCCGTCGCCGAAATTATTGCAGTTGCTAGACTAACCAAACTGCCTTTATATATTCGGTCGCACGCACTTTTACGAAGCATCTTCGACTATACAAAGTTTATATATTCTTGATCAGCACGACGAGACGAGTTCAAATAGCCATGTCCGTCCGTCCGTCCGTCCATCCGTCTGGATCAACGCAAACTCCTCCGTAAGAGCTACAGGCTGAAATTTTGCACGTAGGCTTGTATATACTGCAGGGTGTAACCATCCTTTTTCGTCCTTCGGGATATTTACAATATCTCTTGGGCCAGGTTCGGCACGACAAATTTATTTTGTGCCCCGGTGAAATTAAAAAACGTTTGATTTTAGTTGCTAATGTTTAATTGTATGTTTATTCAAATCGTTAGTGGACTCGGTTGGATATGACGGTTTCTCGATGGTAGTTCTGGGCTTGGACAGCGTTGGTGAGTCACTTCGAATCCCTCGTCGTCCTTTCTTGTCTTCCTCTTGCTTCTGTAGCCGTTGCTGGTTACCGTCTCGATCTGTATAGTGTGCTTGATTTGCACTACACACCTCTGCACCCTTTTCGCTAAATTCGTTGAGAATGCTTTTGCTTTAAGGCTTTGGGACGAATCCCGTAGCTATTATCACGAAGCAGGATGTTCCTCAGAAATTGGTACTCGTCAGGATATATAGATCCTGGAATTTCGGCAGTAGGATATATCCTCGTGCCTACCATTGACTTTGGATACTCCTGGAGATTGCTTGGCTTCTCTCCAATTTACTCTAGCTTGGGTAAGGTGTTTGTTATCCTTATTTAAGGACTTGTTACTATCGAATGAAACTGTACAGGTTACTCGTAAGGCCTGTATAGTTCTTAGTTTTTCTGTTGCTCCTTTTTTAAGTTTCTTAAGGTTACTCGTAAGGCCTTGATTACTTGTTACTTGATCACGACTTGATGACTTGATGAATTGCTTGATGGGCGTTGCCTTTATATAGGCAGTTCCCACGGCCTCAGGAATATATTGGTGTAGTACAGCTATACAGCTGGTACATTTCCATCGGCCCTCTGCTTTCACCCACGCATCCACTTGATGCTATGCGTGGTGAAAGTCCCGTAAATCCTTTGCGCATATGTCCACTTTCTTTGTGGCTGAGCGCCCATTTATTCCCGTCTCTCGGGCTTGCTTGGCCCTCACTTTTGTTTTCTCTCGCTCACGAAATTCTTTTTGGTGCTCGCAATCTAACTGCTTTCGCTCTCATGAGCGTGACGTAAGCATAGCGCGACCCATTGGCCACCGGTATTCTCCCTTGCCGTCACTCACGAATAGTGTACGTGTGCCGTGCGTGTATGTATCTAATGAGGCCAATGCCCCTCTTTTTGCATGCAATTATTCGCTCAAGCCCGGTTTCATTTACTCTTATACGGCCACTCATATTCATTATGCCTCCCACGCATCTTCCCGCTTGTACGAAATCGCCAGCGGTTGCGTGGGGTTCGATCGGCCATGTTCGACCGGCCTCTTTCATTGGCTCTCATACGACCGAACTTATCGTATTATGTTTCCCACGCATCTTCCCGATTGTACGAAATTGCCAGCGGTTGCGTGGGGTTCGATCGGCCATGTTTGACCGGCCTTGTTTCATTTGTACATTTACAGCCGATTTCACTCTTATACCGCCAATTCTATTCTTATACAACCAATTCTGTGCTTGGTCTTATGTCGTGTATTTAGTTTGTGTCTTGGCTGCGTTTGTATCTGGCTGTTTGTTGTATCTTGTTTGTTGTGGCTTTGTAGCTTGTTTGCTGTAGTTTGTTTGTTGTAGCTTGTTTGTTGTGTGCTTGTTTGTTGTGTGGGACATTATTCCTGTCAATATAATGTTCCTCACACTCCCCCTTTCTTCGGGAGGGATTTGCACTCCCCTGTCCCTTGTACCTTGTGTTTGTTTTCTGTATGTGTATTTTTCATTTTCGTATTTGTGCATTTTTTTTGTTTTGCCGTTGTAGTTGTGGCATGTGTTTTGCTTGTTTTGGGGTTTTTTTTTTGGGACTCAGCTCGCATCTTTTATTGGCCATTTGGCATCTTCTAATGTTGGCGATTACTGAGTATCTTTTCGTTAAATGTTGGCGGATTAGGGCATCTTTTCATTGTTTTTTTTTTTCTTTTGGCCCGTTCCGCATCTTTTTTTTTTCCTAACTTACATCTAATTGTCCTACTTATTATACCCTCCCTTCCCGATACACCCGAATTACCCCCTGAGCTATTCTAATCCTATATCTAGTTTGTCCCGCCCACACTATCCTCACTATTCGTGGCCCTTCGTGTTGAGCCATTTGCCCCACGACATCCGCCACCATCTCCGGCCATTCGTTCTCTTCCACTGCCTCTACCTTTCATGCCCGTATTGCACTGGGCATGATATTTGCCGGGCCAATATGGGCCGAGCACTGTCGTTGTGCCCTATGGATGCAGACATTTGTCTATTTAATGCCGGTCTTGGCCACACCCATGGGCACTCTTGGTATTCGAGCAGTTGTTGTTGTTGGTGTTGCTGCTGCTGTTGTTGCTGTTGCTGTTGCTGCTGCTGTTGTTGCTGCTGCTGTTGTTGCTGTTGCTGCTGCTGTTGTTGCTGTTGCTGCTGCTGTTGTTGCTGTTGCTGTTGATATTGTTGCTGCTGCTGTTGTTGCTGTTGATATTGTTGCTGTTGCTGTTGATATTGTTGCTGCTGCTGTTGTTGCTTTATTGTTCCGCCAGCCTTTCCCTGGCCCTTGCCAGCTGTTCCTCTTCCTGCTGGTGTCTTTCCCACGCCAGCAGATCCCTCTCAGCCTCCTGCTGCTGCAGGATCTGCTGACGCCACCAACTCATCCATTGCTGGTTCGCCAACATAGCTCTTTCTGCCTCCCAATCCGTCCCTCCGGCTCGAGTGGAGGTGGGCTGGCTACTCCATCAGCCGCACCTTCATCAGCCACGGCCATCTCCGCCGTTTCGCTGGCCTTTGACATTCAGTCCACCATACGAAACGGCGTTGGTGGCCGCGCTGGCTCCCACAATCTTGCTGGAGGCTCATGGATCTCATCTTGTTCCCACGGCGCATACTCCTCTGGGCTACCTCGGCCGCTGCTCGCCCTCCCGCCACTTCGTCATCCATCATACGTGTCGCCTCGCCCAGTCTCTCCACATTTCTTCGTCATCACCTCCTCCTGGTGGCCCTGGTTCACCGCCGACTCGGCCTCGCTCTCCTCTGTCCCGTAGCCACTATCATCTACGTCCTCATCGTTCTCCTCGTCCGAGGAGGCGGCGATTACCGGATCCATCATATCCGGCTCATCGTCGTCGGACTCCTCTTCGGACCAATGCCAGTCACCGCGTTCCATATTGGCCCGCGGTGCCGCACCTCGTCGAACTACGCCTTCATCCTGGCCAAATTGTATGTTAAACGCATTCATGATGTGTGTTTTTTTTTTTGTTTTTTTTTTTGTTTGGCTTTACTCGCTGAGTGTTAAACTTTGAGTGACTCTTGCTTATGATTTCTGCATGCAGGAAACCTCGCATCTTTGATATTTGTTAAATTTTTACCGTTATTCTAAACTTTGGATTCTCTATTCTAACTATCGATGCCGAATATTTTAATGCCCCTGCGATGCTCCACTAATACTAATGTATTAACGCGCGCATGTGTGTGTATGTCAAGATGCTGCAAGATTACTTGCTCAATCTCATGCGCATGTGTATGTGTGTTCCCCTCTCTTTCCTTTTTTTTTATCTCTTTGTGCACTCATACTATTACATGTGTAATATCGTGCGCATGTGTAGGCATTGGCTCTCTTTGATTGTGTGATCGTTTTTTTGTTTATCCTTTTTTTTTTTTGTTTTGCTATTTTCTATTTGCTCATGCATATTTTCCTGACTGTATATATATGATGTCCGCATATATTTATCTTGTTCCGGTATACGGTTTGCGACTTTGCTATTCTGCTTGTTCTTATTTACATGATTCCGACGCACTTGTCACTTTCACTTCACTTCATAAGGGCCTCCAAATCTTGGTGCCAACTTTGCTGCAAATCCTTCGGCCGCATTCGAGAGATGGTGTTCTTTTGCCCATACTGTGGTTCCAATTGTTGGTCTCCACTCTCTCCTCCTTAGGTTATAGTGACGTGCCTGATCCTGTGCCGCCGTCTCCAGATTACGTCTTATCAGCTCGAAAAGCTCTTGCACTTGTTTTCCTTTTGGCTTTTTTTTCGTATATCGCGCCTGGCATTCTAGGTTCGCGTCCTTGTAACACATATGCTGGGGTAAATCCAGTTGACTCTGATTGACTGGTATTTACAGCCAGTGTTATTTCCGGCCAGCTCTCATCCCAATTCCGTTGATTTTCACCGGTAAACTGAGCAATCATTGTTTTCACTGTTCTGTTTGCCCTTTCGGTTGGGTTTTCTTGTGGTGTGTATGGTGCTGTAAATTGGTGTTGGCATCCCCATTCCTCTAACATTTTCTTAAATGTTCTTTGAATTGGACCCCATTGTCAGTTACTACCACTTTAGGAACTCCAAATCTCGACAGAATTCTTTCCCTAAAGGCCTTGATTAGATTCTCCGCAGTTGCCTTTCGCATGGGTATTAGTTCTGTCCATTTTGCAAATCGGTCAATGATTACCAGTAACATTGAGTTTCCATGTTTCGACCTTGGTAATGGTCCGACGAAATCAGCACAAACAGTGGCCCATGGTTCATCAGGTATTTGCGTCAGCGTTTTCCCTGCTGCTTGCTGTTGGTTGGGTTTGTATTGCTGACACGTTGTGCATTTTCCCACGAATTTCCTGATATCTCGTTGCATTCCTGGCCAATAATATCTTGACGCAGTTCTGGAAATCGTTCGCCTGCTTCCTGTATGCCCTGCCGTTATGGAAGTGTTGTTTTCTTCCATCACTTGGTTTCGTAGCGTCTTGGGCACACACAATTTCCATGATATTACTTCTTCTTGACCTGCTCTATGTGGAATATTCCTGTACACCTGGCTGTTTTTTACTATGTAATCTGGATATTTCTGTGGTTTTTGTTGTATTTTATTTATTACTTCTTGAATCCACTCACATTCTTTGTTTGCTTGTCGTAATCGGGCGCCATTGTCTACTTTTCTTTTGCACCCTTCCATCGGTTGTCTTGATAGTGCATCGGCGACAATGTTTAGTTTGCCCTTTCGATATGCTATTTCGAAATCATATTGTTGTAATTCTAGTGCCCATCGAGCTATGCGGCCCGTGGGACTCTATGCTATTCAACCACTTCAACGCCATGTGGTCTGTCACCACCTTAAATCGGTATCCCTCGAAATATGGTCTCAGCTTGCGTACTGCCCACACTATTGCTAGGCATTCCTTTTCTGTTGCCGAATAGTTCTTCTCTGCTTGATTCAATTCTCTCGACAGATATGAAACCACTCTTTCCCCCCTCCTCGGTGTTTTGTACTAGTATGGCCCCTAATCCTATGTTGCTTGCATCTGTCTGTAGTACGAACGTTTTTGTGAAATCTGGGCATGCCAATACTGGGTCACTCGTGAGTTTTTCTTTTACCGATTCGAATGCTGCCTGATGCTCTTCGCTCCAATGCCATTTGGTTTTTTTCTTGAGCAATGCGTTTAACGGATGTGTTATCATAGCAAAATTTGGTACGAATCGTCTGTACCACGAGACCACCCCTAGATATTGCCCTAATTCCTTTTTGCACGTGGGCGGCAGTGCCCGTTGGAACGTTGCTGATGCAGAGTGTAACCCGAATGGCATCACTTTCCATTGGAATAAACCTTTCCCTGGGACTGTGAATGCTGTCATTGGCCTGCTGTTTTCTTCCAATGGAATTTGACAATAGCCGTCCTTCAGGTCTAGGCTGCTTATAAATTTCGCTTCACGTAGTTGGTTTAAGATGTAGTCGATGCGTGGCATTGGGTATGCATCTTTTATAGATTTTGCGTTAATCTGTCTAAAATCTACGCATAATCTCCATTTGCCCGTCTGTTTCTTTCTCACCATTACTATGGGTGAGCTATACGGGCTTTGTCATGGTTCGATGCATCCCATTGTCAACAGTTCATCGACCTTTGTGTTGATTTCTCCCTGTATTTTTGGATTTTTCGGGTAATACCTTTGTTTTATTGGGATATCATCCTTCATCGTTATGCGATGTATCCCCACCTTTGACAGTCCCTTAACTTTCCCTAATTCCTTCAACTCCTGATTTAGGAAACTTTGTATTTCTTGTTGATCACTATTCTGAGTGACCATGATGGATATTCTTTCTACCAGCCTGCCCTGTATGCGCTTGACTGTCGGTATTAGCACTTTGTGGCCTCCACACGATATCTCTGTGTTCATAATCCGGAGGAAATTCCACCCTAGTATCAGCGCATCCATTCCTTCTGGCATGACCAGGAATGGCATGTGGATTTCCTTGTCCCCAAATCTCACGTATCCTGTCCATTGCTCTTCAATGTCTCGCACCTTTCCGTCTGCCATGTATACCTGTTTGTGTGTGTTCTCCCATTTTCCCTTATTCCTCACTGTTTCCAACATCTGCTTGCTGATGAAACTACTCGTGGCTCCGGAGTCAATTGTCGCTTTCATCTGGACTTCTGCTACTTCGATGATTGCCGACAATTGATCCTCTTCCTCTATTAGTTGGCCTATTAGTGGTGAGGAGCTTGTTGGCTGTGTCCCTGCTCGCCCCTGATAGGCTGGAACCGCCTTTCGTTTCCTGAACTTACACAACATTCTTTTGTTCTTTTCCCAATCCTTCCACACTGCCAACAGAAAATGAGTCTCTGATTGTTGCACTCCCTTGCCCAGTGTCCGGCTCCTCCGCATCTGCGGCATGCCTGGTTTGGGTTCAAGACTTTTCCATCTTGGATGTTTTTATTTTCTTGGCTTGGTCTTGAATTGTTCTCCATGCTGTTGTCTTGGCATCTTCGGCACTGTGTGACTGGTGGCCCGTAATTATTTTCTCCTCTGTGGCTTGATTGGTTGTTGTGTGTTCTTTGAGCACTGTTTGGGCGATGGAAATCTGATCGTTCTTGTTCAAGCATCTCATGTTCTTCCGCCAACTGCATCAGCTCATCTAGGTTTCTGACTCTGTGCGGCCGAACGAATATCTTCAAATCTGGAGTGCAATTTTCTAATATAACCTCCAATTGTTCGTACTCTGGTATTTTGAGGGGTCTCATCATTGTTTGCATGTCGATCATATAGTCCTTAAAATACTCTTTTCTGTTTTGTTTGCGATTTTTCACTTGATCCGCCAATTTGTTGAAGAATCCTCTTGGCAGGAAGTATTTCTTGAAGCCCTCAACGAACTCCTTCCACGATCGCCACTGCTTATTGTTTGCAACGTACCACTTGAGTGCTTTGTCTTTCAGTAGTTCTGGCATTGCTCTTGGGATCAGGTCAGCTCGATGCCATACATGTCTGCTGACCACTCGATCTGTTCTATGAACTCTAGCGGTCTGGAATTGCCGTCGAATCTGAATGTCCATTCCCTCACTTGTTTTGCCACCTTGGCGTATTCGGTGGTCCTGTTTGTTGTATGTGGTTCCGTTTTCTTGGGGTCTATCGTTTGCCTCCTTATGTCCCTCTTTGTTTCTGCGCTATCTAGGGCTCCTTCGCTTCCCCATCTTGGTGGTAAATATGGAGGAATTGCTAGTGTGGCGATGTTTATTTTCTTGAATTCATCAGCCTCCTTCTCTACGCCATTTTCGCATGTTTTTGATGTGCTTGCTATTGTTTTCATTTTCAGATTTTTCGAGTACTTTGACTCCAATCTATTTATTTCCTCCTTCCAGTCTGGGTCCGTTTCATTCCTTTCTACCCACTCGCCTAGCTGTTTCCTCATTTCCTCCACTGTGCCGGTCATCTCGATCCCAATCCTTTGGCCTGTCTGTAACAGATCCTCCTTCTTCATGTGGTAAATCTATCCTTTCCCCATTTTGATGTTTTCTTTACAATTTTCAAACTTTGGTTTTGTTAAAATTTCACCAGTATAGCACGTTGGGCGCCAGTTGTAACGATCCTTTTTCGTCCTTCGGGATATTTACAATATCTCTTGGGACAGGTTCGGCACAACAAATTTATTTTGTGCCCCGGTGAAATTAAAACACGTTTGATTTTAGTTGCTAATGTTTAATTGTATGTTTATTCAAATCGTTAGTGGACTCGGTTGGATATGACGGTTTCTCGATGGTAGTTCTGGGCTTGGACAGCGTTGGTGAGTCACTTCGAATCCCTCGTCGTCCTTTCTTGTCTTCCTCTTGCTTCTGTAGCCGGAATATATTGGTGTAGTACCGCTATACAGCTGGTACATTTCCATCGGCCCTCTGCTTTCACCCACGCATCCACTTGTTGCTATGCGTGGTGAAAGTCCCGTAAATCCTTTGCGCATATGTCCACTTTCTTTGTGCCTGAGCGCCCATTTATTCCCTTGTCCTTGTCTAGCTCCCTTGTATCTATGTGCTTCCATCACTTTCACGCATTGGCGTCGCCTTTCTATTGGCCGCCCTTCGTATCCCGTTGACTCTCTCTGCTTTCTCTGCCAGCGCTGCCGTCGCCCGTCGCTCCCTTTGATCCACTCGTCATACCCAATTTCACCCATATTTGCTCAATATTATTATTTACATACATATATACTAATTGTAATAACTAAATTATCGTTTAAACATAATTAGCCTGATTAATTTAATATATTACATTATCGAATTCCCCGTGCAAATACACTTTCATACGCATCTCGTATCTATTAGATAGAGGGCTTCCCCCATGGCTCATCCCTCCCCATTCGGCTTGCATATTCCCCTCACACATCCACAAACCATTATTGCTTCTCGCATCTATGCCTTCCCCCCTACTCCCCGATTCACAAGCATAGCCCTCACTTGGTTTCGTTTCGGCACCAAGCGTCCCCCGCACCAGTCTCTTGGGCTTGCTTGGCCATCACTTTTGTTTTCTCTCGCTCACGAAATTCTTTTTGGTGCTCGCAATCTAACTGCTTTCGCTCTCATGAGCGTGACGTAAGCATAGCACGACCCATTGGCCACCGGTATTCTCCCTTGCCGTCACTCACGCATAGTGTACGTGTGCCGTGCGTGTATGTACGCTAATGCATGCATTTATATTTGCCTCTCCATGCTCTTAATTTATCTAATGAGGCCAATGCCCCCTTTTTGCATGCAATTATTCCCTCAAGCCCGGTTTTATTTACTCTTATACAGCCACTCATATTCATTATGCCTCCCACGCATCTTCCCGCTTCTACGAAATCGCCAGCGGTTACGTGTGGTTCGATCTGTCATGTTCGATCGTAAATCATGGGTTCGAATTGGTTCGATCGAGCCATGTTGGACTTGGTTGCCCATCGCATGTGCGTGTATATTGGGTTTTTCATTATGCTTCCCACGCATCTTCCCGCTTGTACGAAATCGCCAGCGGTTGCGTGGGGTTCGATCGGCCATGTTCGACCGGCCTCTTTCATTTGCTCTCATACGACCGAACTTATCGTATTATGTTTCCCACGCATCTTCCCGCTTGTACGAAATTGCCAGCGCTTGCGTGGGGTTGATCGGCCATGTTTGACCGATTTCACTCTTATACCGCCAATTCTATTCTTATACAACCAATTCTATGCTTGGTCTTATATCGTGTATTTAGTTTGTGTCTTGGCTGCGTTTGTATCTGGCTGTTTGTTGTATCTTGTTTGTTGTGGCTTTGTAGCTTGTTTGCTGTAGCTTGTTTGTTGTAGCTTGTTTGTTGTGTGCTTGTTTGTTGTGTGGGACATTAGGGACACAAGGGGTTGTATATCTCGGATTCAGCCGGATCGGACCACTATATCATATAGCTCCCATACAAACCCCAAAGTCACGAACAGTGACTTTTTTCAATAACTTGGTTATTTTCAGTGCTATTATCGTGAAACTTATATTAGAGAGTTTATTACGCTTATAAACGACTGTGCCAAATTAGATCAGATCGATTAGCCAAACTGCTCTTTTAATTAGACGCACGCACTTTTATTTTTTATTAAGCAATAATTTATATAAAATGAAGAAGATTTCAGCACGTCAAAACTAAAACACGATCTTCATCTCTTGAATTCACATTATGAACTCATTTTGTTAGCAAACGTCTTGTGTGTATAATTGAATTTTTAAACTCTAGGAGGCGACAATTGTTCTTAAAAATGATTATTCTATTGTTTATACTCATGCTTGTTTATATCATGCGCTGTGCGACTTGATATTGCGCCGTTGTGAAAATCTTGAGTGGTTTTTCACAGAGTGTGGACGCATGTTGGGTTTGGTTTTTGAGCCATACTTGAAATATGAATCTGTATCAGCTATTTTCGTTTTATCTTTGTTCAATCTGATTTGTTGAAGTCATTTCAGATGAACACGATGTTTTTTCTTAAACAAATAGCATTAATGGAATAGAACCATTATATAACGTAGATGATTATGCTAAAGAAGTTAAGTTTAGATTAGAACTAGAAACATAAAGAAAACCAGAAAAACTTTTATAATAATAAGTCTGCAGATTTTAAAATAAAACCAGAGGGCCGGGGCTAACTTCGACCGCGTCAAAGTTTGTATACCCTTGCAACTTTTTTGGTAACTCTATCCTTACCTATTAGCCATCAATGTGGAAGAACGTTTTATCTAAAAAGGCTTAAGCTTGAGAAAGAAAGGCCTACAATCATAGGAAATAACGAAGATATTGATCAAAGTCACTGTTTTCCACCGATCGTTCCTATGGGAGCTATATGATATAGTCACCCGATCTTTATCAAATTCGGCACAGTCATTAACATATATATTAAATTAAGAAATGTTTAATTTAAAAGCAATCGCGTTAAAAGTAACGAAGTTATTTACAAAAGTCACTGTTTTCGACCAATCGTTCCTATGGGAGCTATATGATATAGTCACCTGATCTTGATCAAATTTGGCATAGTCGCTTATAGGCGTAGTAAACTCTCTAATATTAAGTTTCACGACAATAGCTCATCAAATAACGAAGGTATTGAGAAAGTCACTGTTCGTGACTTGGCCGTTTGTATGGGAGCTATATTATATAGTCACCCGATCTTGATCAAATTTGGCATAGTCGCTTATAGGCGTAGTAAACTCTCTAATATTAAGTTTCACGACAATAGCTCAGAAAATAGAGAAGTTATTGAGAAAGTCACTGTTCGTGACTTTGGGGTTTGTATGGGAGCTATATGATATAGTGGTCCGATCCGGCTGAATCCGAGATATACAACGCCTGCAGTATATACAAGCCTACGTGCAAAATTTCAGCTCTGTAGCTCTTACGGTCTAGGAGGAGTTTGCGTTGATCCAGACGGACGGACGGACGGACGGACGGACGGACGGACGGACGGACGGACGGACGGACATGGCTAGTTGAACTCGTCTCGTCGTGCTGATCAAGAATATATATACTTTGTATGGTCGGAGATGCTTCGTTCTATGCGTTGCACACTTCTGACCAAAATTAATATACCCTTTTTGCAAGGGTATAAATAGGAGATAAAGTTTTCTTAAAAAACTAAGATGGTCATATGCTTGATAAAACCTATTTAGGACCCTTTGAAGTTATAAAAACATATAAAAATTAAGCAAGTAAGTCGACTCGTCGACTTGGGTATACCATACACCAGGTGAAAGAAATATTTCAAATTTCGAAAACCAAATGTATGTCTATTAAATTGTTTTTACATGTTTCATAGTATGTGCTATCTCGCTCACTCTACGAACACACGAGCACTCTAGCGCCGCTACTAGCCAACGGCCAATTCTGGCCTTGTGGACCGCTTAGTAAAATACGTTCATACGCATATTTTGCATGTCTCTAGTCCGATTTCAATAAAATTTGGTAGTTTTGTAGAAATAGATAAGAATAATTAGTCTGCCGAATTTGAATGCGATGGTCAAAAGACTACAGGAGGAAATCGGTTTTTTCTTAATTATGGAGGCGGAAGTGGGCGTGGCAAAATATAAAAATAAATATACTCTGCGCGCATACTAAGCCAGTATACATACTAAATTTGGTGACTTTAGCTTTGTTAGTTTTTGATAAAATCAGTTTTGTTTAATTTACGGGGGCGTAAGTGGGCGTGGCAAAATTTTTAAATAGCCAGTTTCTGCGCGTCTATTAAGCTAGTCTACATACTACATTTGATGTCGGTAGCTATCATAGTTTTTAAGAAAATCAGTTTTATGTACATTCCGGGGGCGGAAGGGGGCGTGGCAAAAAGTTTAAACAATTAGTTTCTGCGCGCTAACTAAACGAGTATATAAACCAAATTTGATGTCTCTATCTATTATACTTTTTAAGAAAAACAGTTTTATGTGATTCCTGGGGGCGTAAGGGGGCGTGGCAAAAAGTTTGAACAATTAATTTCTGCGCGCTAACTAATCGGGTATACAAACTAAGTTTGATGTCTCTAGCTGTCATACTTTTTAAGAAAAATAGTTTTATGTAATTCCTGGGGGCGTAAGGGGGCGTGGCCGAAATTCCAATTAACTCTATATATGTACATAATACACGAGTATACATACCAAATTTGGTGGCTCTAGCTCTTATAGTCTCCGAGATCTGCGTGTTCATACGGACGGACGGACGGACGGACGGACGGACGGACAGACGGACATGGCTAAATCGACTCGTCTGTTCATCCTGATCAAGAATATATATACTTTATAGGGTCGGAGAAGCTTCCTTCTGCCTGTTACATACATTTTGGCGACTTTAATATACCATTTCACCCTATGGGTGTATGGTATAATAACAACATAAAAATTCGGAACAATAAAAATAAGATACAAACAGTACATAAGGATAGATTAAATATCTTCAAACATAGTTATAACTACTTTATCTAATTAAAAGTGTATACATACAATTCCAAAAAAAAAAAAAAATTATATTAAGTTATTTCTAAAAAGGGGAGGGGTGGTATAATCATTCAACACAAAGAGCTCAACATGTAACACTTTGTTGCACATGCAACAATAAAATATGTACGCAATAAAATATAAGTGTGCACTTGAAGATGTTTATGTGTATACATTGATATTAGAGATCTGTACGAGTACATTCGAAACGCAAAACGAAATCCCTCTACACTTTCGGAACTCGTTTTCGCACTTACTCGTATTTGTAAATCGAGGATATCAAGCATTTTAAGCGAACGAAATGAGCAGGGCATACCGAAAAATCCGGTAAAGCAAACCCGAGAATATCGAGAAGCAAATACCGAAAACCGAACCGAGTACTAGGTACTGTTCAAATGTCTTGCTCGTTCTCGGAATACCGAATTGTGAAGCAAGTACCTGACAGCAGACTCAACTTGTTTGTGGGTGGAAATAAAAAAGTGCGATTTTGTGCTAGTCCGTAATAAAACGCTGGCTAGCTAAACCAGTTTCGCTTAATTTTTAAGCGATATATTAAGCCGGGAATTTAGTGCGGATTTTTTTAAATATTTCACCATTTTGTTACAATTGAGCAAGAGGTCAGATAGTACTGAAATATCCCTAAATGCTTTCTCCACAATATTATTTAGTAGGTGATTTATGCAATGAATGTGATTGGTGCTTCGAAAACCGTTGATCATATTTTAGCCTCGGTCGTCATCCATTGCCAAATTAAAATCACTTAAAATGTTTGTGATTTTACACTTAACGTTTGCGCCTTAAATAAAAACCAGAGGGCCGGGGCTAACTTCGACCGCGTCTAAGTTTGTATACCCTTGCAACTTTTTTGGTAACTCTTTCCTTACCTATTATCCATCAAGGTGGAAGAATGTTTTATCTAAAAAGGCCTATGTTTGCGAAAGAATGGCCTCCAATCATAGGAAATAACGAAGATATTGATCAAAGTCACTGTTTTCCACCGATCGTTCCTATGGGAGCTATATGATATAGTCACCCGATCTTGATCAAATTTGGCTCAGTCGTTTATGCGCGAAAAAACTTTCTAATATTAAGTTTCACGATAATAACATAGAAAATAACAAAGTTATTGAGAAAAGTCACTGTTCGTGACTTTGGGGTTTGTATGGGAGCTATATCATATAGTGGTCCGATCCGGCTGAATCTCAGATATACAACCCTTGCAGTATATACAAGCCTACGTGCAAAATTTCAGCTCTGTAGCTCTTACAGTCTAGGAGGAGTTTGCGTTGATCCAGACGGTCGGACGGACGGTCGGACGGACAGACGGACGGACGGACGGACGGACATGGCTAGTTGAACTCGTCTCGTCGTGCTGATCAAGAATATATATACTTTGTATGGTTGGAGATGCTTCGTTCTATGCGTTGCACACTTCTGACCAAAATTAATATACCCTTTTTGCAAGGGTATAAAAAAACATTATTGCAATAAACCTGTTGAAACATTAATGAAGTTAATTTACCTGAACAGGATTGATCCCCCATAGATTTTAGTGCCAGCAGCCGGGTGACCATTGCGCCGCTTTTAATGTATTGAACTGTGCACGAAATATATGACCTCTTTTATAACTCGTCAGTCCAAATATCAGATGTAATTCTGTAGAGCTCTGACACCTCCCTTGAAATTGTCGAATGGTGGGGAGTTATTTCATCTATATTTACTCCACTACCATATTGTGCTACAACTCCGGCAAACATGGCAAATAATTTCTTTTACCCATCGTCTGGATCAACGCAAACTCCTCCTAGACCGTAAGAGCTACAAAGCTGAAATTTTGCACGTAGGCTTGTATATACTGCAGGGGTTGTATATCTCGGATCTTGTATATTCAGCCGGATCGGACCACTATATCATATAGCTCCCATACAAACCCCAAAGTCACGAACAGTGACTTTTCTCAATAACTTTGTTATTTTCTTTGTTATTATCGTGAAACTTAATATTAGAAAGTTTATTACGCTTATAAACGACTGTGCCAAATTTGATCAAGATCGGATGACTATATCATATAGCTCCCATAGGAACGATCGGGCGAAAACAGTGACTTTGTAAATAACTTCGTTACTTTTAACGTGATTGTTTTCAAATTAAACATTTCTTAATTTAATATATCTGTTAATGACTGTGTCGAATTTGATAAACGTCGGGTGACTATATCATATGGCTCCCATAGGAACGATCGGTGGGAAACAATGACTTTGATCAATATCTTCGTTATTTCCTATGATTGGAGGCCATTCTTTCGCAAACATAAGCCTTTTTAGATAAAACATTCTTCCACCTTGATGGCTAATAGGTAAGGAAAGAGTTACCAAAAAAGTTGCAAGAGTATACAAACTTAGACGCGGTCGAACCCGGCCCTCTGGTTTTTATTTAAGGCGCAAACGTTAAGTGTAAAATCACAAACATTTTAAGTGATTTTAATTTGGCAATGGATGACGACCGAGGCTAAAATATGATCAACGGTTTTCGAAGCACCAATCACATTCATTGCATAAATCACCTACTAAATAATATTGTGGAGAAAGCATTTAGGGATATTTCAGTACTATCTGACCTCTTGCTCAATTGCAACAAAATGGTGAAATATTTTAAAAAATCCGCACTAAATTCCCGGCTTAATATATCGCTTAAAAATTTTCTGCCACATTAGATGGAATACAGTCTACTACACTCTTTCTTCAATAGCACAAAATTGGAATGACATCGCTACCATTTTACAAGAATAAAATAAACTTTCTAGATTGCAAAATGTAAACAATTACAACATCAAGTCAATTGTAAACATTTTGAAACACTTTGAAAAGGCTTCGAAAGCATTAGAAGAAGAAAACTATCCGACTCTACATTTAATAATACCACATTTGCATAATTTAAGTAGAAAAACTAAATTTGACTTAAGCGAAACTGGTTTAGCTAGCCAGCGTTTTATTACGGACTAGCACAAAATCGCACTTTTTTATTTCCACCCACAAACAAGTTGAGTCTGCTGTCAGGTACTTGCTTCACAATTCGGTATTCCGAGAACGAGCAAGACATTTGAACAGTACCTAGTACTCGGTTCGGTTTTCGATATTTGCTTCTCGATATGCTCGGGTTTGCTTTACCGGATTTTTCGGTATGCCCTGCTCATTTAAACTCATTCGTTCGCTTAAAATGCTTGATATCCTCGATTTACAAATACGAGTAAGTGTGAAAACGAGTTCCGAAAGTGTAGAGGGATTTCCTTTTGCGTTTCGAATGTACTCGTGCAGATCTCTAATATCAATGTATACACATAAACATCTTCAAGTGCACACTTATATTTTATTGCGTACATATTTTATTGTTGCAAGTGCAACAAAGTGTTACAAGTTGAGCTCTTTGTGTTGAATGATTTTGGGTATGGATATACCACACCTCCCCCTTTTAGAAATAACGTAATATTATGAAGTTATTTATTCATTACTGGTAATGATAATTCACGATTGATTAATGTATGTATGTTAGAAAAATTGTTGTGTCTGGCCATAAAAATTTTCTTTCTTGTTTTTTTTTTTTTTGGAATTGTATGTATACACTTTTAATTAGATAAAGTAGTTATAACTATGTTTGAAGTCATTTAATCTATCCTTAAGTACTGTTTGTATCTTATTTTTATTGTTCCAAATTTTTGTGTTGTTATTTTTAGTTGTTTCTATAATTTCAAAGGGTCTTAAATAGGTTTAATCAAGCATATGACCAGCTTCGTTTTTTAAGAAAACTTTATCTCCTATTTTTATTTTAAAATCCGCAGACTTATTATGATAAAAGTTTATTTATGCTATTTGTTTAAGAATAAACATCGTGTTCATCTGAAATGGCTTCAACAAATCAGATTGAACAAAGATAAAACGAAAATAGCTGATACAGATTCATATTTCAAGTATGGCTCAAAAACCAAACCCAACATGCGTCCTCACTATGTGGAAACGCACTCAAGATTTTCACAACGGCGCAATATCAAGTCGCAATATATACAATAGAAGAACAATTGTCGCCTCCTAGAGTTTAAAAATTCAATTATATAAGTTAAGCACTTCTATCATAACAAGGAGTCAAGTACTTATACCATAAAACCCAAGTCCGTCAACACATGCCCATTGGCCGATCCTATTTCATCATCACAAGCAATTCCCATCGGTCAACCCCACTCAGTCGTCACATGCCCATTTGTCGCATGATCCCCTGTCTCAAATAACAGTCCGATCGCTAGGATAAACAACAAGTCACCCCACTCAATCGTCAGATGCCAATTTGTCGCATGTTCGCCTATCCCCAGCAACAGTCCGATCGTTAGGATAAACATCAAGCCTGATACCCAGAATCACTACACAAATTTCGGCAATAAACAAAGAATGGTCCTGAACACTTGTGTAAACAAAGAGTGGTCCCACGCTCTTAGTGGACTATTCGACTCAGCCAACGACGACGTCAATTATCGAAGCCTTCATCCAACATAATCAAATCATAGAAAATCAGTCTTAAGCCTAAGTCCAAACCATCCGGTAAAACTTCGCTTTAGCTCCGCGGAATTCACTCAGTCAGAATCTTTCAGTTATCATTAAGTTGTAATTGTAAAGTGACTTTAAATAAAAATTATATTTTTTTATACCGTGAGTGAAGGAAGTGTTTAATTGGCGCCCGAGCAGGGACCCTGCTAAATAAAACTTGATCGAGTGTTAGTGTGTTAGTAGTGTTAGTCGTGACCGAGAAAACGCGTTAAATGCCTTAAAGTGTCAACGAAAAAAAAACACTATATTGAACTACACTAAGAATCAGACAGGGTCAAATTTATCGCTGCAATTTCCTCCAAGATCCGTTCAGAGGAAAACTGATAACCCAAACGTGTTTGCCCAGGAGCGTTAGTACCTTCAACGTTGGAAAAGCGAGCCCTCCTACAAGCCGATCAGTACAAGCACCGAAGATGTTATTAATAATGTAAGTTAAGCAAAATAATTCTAAGTGAAAGAAAATCAAGAAAAGATAAAAGAATTTGTGTAAACACAGTGAGAAAAAATTTGTGAGCCAAAACCAAAAGTTTAAATTTAAAAAGAAAAAAGAAAAAACACAAGCTAAAATTTTTATAAAATCCTTAATTAAATTTTTTCTCACTCAAGAAAAAAGAATCAAAAATTGAAAAAGAAACTAGTAATAAGTAATCCCAAAAAAAAGGGGAAAGAAATAATTCAAAATTTAAAAAAAAAATTTTTTTTGTATAAAAAGAGAATAATCATTTAATGTTGAAAAATTTTGCATAATACCACAAATTAAGATTTAAGAAATAATTTTGAAAAAAAAAGAGAATAATCATTTAATATTGAAAAATTTGCATAATACCACAAACTAAGTATTTAAGTACCAAAAACCATTTCCACCAAGATTAGCGGACATACCGCTATACCTTTGTCAATATAAACTAAAATCCAATTTTCGCGGCATTATATCGTTCGTGACGTCATAATATTCGCGATATCGTAACACTTATTTCCTTAAAAGAAACTTGGTTCGAAATATTTTTTCCAAAATGACTAATGACAACTTTGTTAAAGCAGCAGTCCTCGAGCAGGGTGGTAGTCAGGCAGCAGCTTCCGATGCTCCGACAGCATCCACCTCAGGTGCAGCAGTCGTAAATAGAATAGAGGCACTGTCGATACAAGGATTAGATGTAGCTATCCAAACAATTTTGTCATCTCAGCTACAGGAAATAGTGAAACAATTAAATTTTTCTCAGCCAGGAAACATTCCCTTTAGGGACCAGTCAGCTAGCGTCCAGGATAACTGGCATGAATTAGACAAAGTGCCAGATATCGTAAAAAATCTTGACAAATTCTCAGGTAGTCGTGAAGAATTCTCAACATGGTTTGCTTCCGCCACACGATTGATGGAATTGTACGCCCCCATTCAGGGAACACCCAAATACTTTGCAATTCTGGTAACCATTCGAGGCAAAATTACAGGCCATGCGAATACACTGTTGAACGTATATCGCACTGCTTTACATTGGGGTGCAATCTCTCAGTGTCTGTTATCTGAGTACTCAGACAAACGAGATTTAAGCACTCCAGAATACCAGCTATTCACCATGAACCAGAAAGGCGCATCCATTCATCAATTTAACTTCGCCGTTTACCAACAGATGTCGTTAATACTAGACCAAATCGAAACACTGGGTTATACTCCCGAGACTATGGAAGCCATGGCAAAACAGGTCAGAGATAGGGCTCTAGATACCTTCATCAGAGGTCTTAACGGAGATCTCTCAGAATGAGCTTAGCTCAACCCAGAGATCTGAGGCATGCATTGCAACTGTGCGAGATGTTGGACAATAAAAGGGCTAGGAACAATATCAGCCATCGTGACACTCGTCCACCAGTAGGACCAAAACCCCCGCATTACGCAAAAAATTACTTGCAACCTCAACAATCATACATACCAGCAATTCCACCAAAACCTTATAATAACAACAACTTTTATAATCAAAAACCAATGCAAAACGTGTTCATTCCCCAAAATAAATTCCCTCAAACGAAAAACCCTATATTTTTCAATGCACCACAGAGGCCATTTGCCCCGAAGCCTCAGCCGGCACCAACCCCTATGGATGTCGACGGCTCTATTCTAACAAAAAAAAGTTGACTACATGAACAAGCCAAATGCTAATTCACCACAACAATTTGCTCTCAAAAGAGTCAACCAGTCCACCGGAAATTTTCCCAATAAAGTACAGAGGCAATTCCATATCGAAACCGGTATGTCAGGTGAACAATATATCACCATACCGCCTCAAGAAGAGCATTACTCCAATATGTCCGATTATCAGTCTGCTTACCAAGGCCAAGAAGACCTTTACGAATTAGTCCCATATTCTGAGGTTCGTGAATATCAACAGCAGGAGGAATATTTTACCTCACAAGGGGACAACTCAGAGTTAGTCCCGCAGAATAAAGAGGAAACCAAATCACAATCACAGGAACCTCAACAGCCACAAATTGAGGACACCGTTAATTTTTTAGGTTAAAGTGTTCCTCTTTGCCGTACTTTGTTGTCCGGGACAAAGACGGAACCGCATACAATTTCTTAATAGATACCGGCTCCAACAAAAACTATGTCCAACCAGAAATAGCCAAAAACGTCAAAACAAATGAACACAAGTTTTACGCGAACACCGTAAGTGGTAGCATTTTAATCACAAGCCATATCCATTTGGGTTTATTTAACGAGCCCAACAAACCTATAACTTTCTTCTTATTACCTAATTTGAATCCGTTCCATGGGATTCTAGGTAATGACACACTAAGAGAATTAAACGCCATTATTGATATAGGGAAAGATCTATTATTTGTCAACAACTCTCACGTTGTTAAAGTAAAGCAGATGCGAGCTCATCAGGTCCGTACGATCGAATCAGAGGAGCTCACCAATCAGCAGAAACTAGGGTTAAAGGCACTCCAAGAGGAGTACGAATCGCTTTTCGCAGACCCAAATAAGAAGTTGACTTATGCTACTAATGTCCAAGGAGAAATCCGAACGACAACAGACACTCCAGTCTACACCAAACATTATCCGTACCCAGCTTCTCTCAAAGAAGTAGTAGAAGACCAGCTACAAGAATTACTACGAGATGGTATAATACGACCCTCACGGTCGCCCTATAATTCCCCTGTATGGATAGTCCCTAAAAAGAGCGACAGCCTTGGGAATAAGAAATATAGGATGGTCATTGATTACAGAAAGCTCAATGCAGTTACAGTTTCGGATAAGTATCCTATCCCTGAAATCGGAGAAATGGTTGCGCAGTTGGGCAACAATAAGTATTTCTCTGTTCTTGATCTAAAGAGCGGATTTCATCATATTTCCCTTAAGGCATCTGATATTGAAAAAACGGCATTTTCTGTAAATGGAGGGAAATACGAGTTTCACAAGACTCCCCTTCGGTCTAAAAAATTCCCCATCAATATTCCAAAGAGCTCTCGATGACATCTTGAGAGACCTGATTGGAAAAATTTGCTATGTCTACATTGATGATATAATAATATTCAGTAAATCTGAGGAAGAGCATTTCCGACATCTAGCTCTAGTATTTTCTACCTTGTCCAAAGCAAAAATGAAGGTCCAAGTAGATAAATGCAAATTCCTAAGACACAGTGTTGACTTCCTAGGCGTAGTTATCTCAAGGGAAGGAGTTAAAACCAATCCAGAGAAAATTCAAGCCATTAAAAAGTTCCCCATACCAAAGAACCTAAAAATGCTAAGGTCCTTCCTGGGATTAGCTAGTTATTACAGAAGATTTATCAAAGATTTTGCTAAGTTAGCTAGACCCTTGACGGCGTTATTGAGAGGAGAACATGGCAGAGCTAAAAAGAATGTCTCAAGCAAGATTGAAATCCGATTCGGTGAAGCCGAACTCGATGCCTTTGAGAAAGTAAAAAATGCACTAGTATCACAAGATGTGATGTTAGCATACCCTGATTTTAAACAAGAGTTCCATCTAACCAATGATGCTTCAAACTTTGCATTAGGAGCTTCTCTAGAACAGAACGGTAGACCCATTACGTTCCTTTCCCGTGCGTTATCCAAGGCCGAAGAAAATTATGCTACATTGGCATTGGATAAGTTAAGGATGTATTTATACGGCAAATCAAAAGTGATGATTTACACTGACCACCAGACTCTCACTTATGCTCTCAGCCCGAAAAATAACAACACAAAGCTGAAGAAATGGAAAAGTTACCTGGAGGAATATAACTACGAGTTGAAATATAAGCCGGGTAGCTCAAATGTGGTAGCAGACGCACTCTCTAGAAACCCTACCAGCATAAATGCTAGCAGTACGTCAGCTACAGCCCATAGTGATGAAAGCTCAGGTCATGAACTCATTCCAGCAATGGAAATCCCCATCAATGTCTTTAAAAACCAATTGTTTATCCTCACTGGTGATAACGAATCCACTACCTTTGAAATACCGTTCCCTACATATCATAGACATACAATAGTGAGAAACAATTATTCCGAAGAAGATCTTGTAACCATCTTGAAAGAAAAAATGGATCCTAGAATAGTTAATGGTATTTTTACTTCCGAAAGTATCATGGGAAAAATTCAGCAAATATTTCCAGAGCATTTTAGGAATTACAAGGCAAGATTCACGCATATTCAAACTATAGATGTCCATGATCAGATTCAACAACAAGATATCATAATAAGAGAACACCTCAGAGCACATAGAAATTCCGTTGAAAATAAAAAACAAATTTTATCTGAATGATTTTTCCCCGGTATGAAGAAAAAGATAGAAGCAATAGTAAACTCTTGCCAAACGTGCAAACTCTCTAAATACCAAAGACACCCTCCGAACCAAGAAACACAACCAACCCCTATTCCGAAATATCCAGGTGAAATTATTCATATAGATTTATATTCCACCCAAAATAAGATTATTTTAACCGCAATAGACAAATTTTCTAAATACGCGCAATTTAAACTCGTAAACTCAAAAGCAGCAGAACATCTTAAAGTACCCTTACGTGAGTTGTTAATAGCCTTCGGTATGACAAAAACCGTGGTGATGGATAACGAAAAGGCTTTAAATTCTGCATCAATAAAATTTCTTTTGAATAATCAGTTAGGTATGAAGCTACAGCACCCCGAAATGGAATTCGAGGATTTAATATTCAAAGCCGTTGACGAATACAATAAAACCATCCATAGTACCACCAACAAAAAGCCATTAGAAGCATTTTTTGGAACAAATTTAATCCATACTCCAGAAAAATTAGCACTTGAAAGGGAAAAGATTTCAGAATCCAATTTAAAGAAGTAAAATAAATACCTAGAGTTCCATAATAAAACAAAAATACCCGTCAAAATCTACGATCCAGGTGAAATCATCTACGTTAGGATTAATAAACGGCTAGGGTCGAAACTAACGTCTAGATATAAAAAAGAAATAGTAGCCGAAGATCTTAATACCAAGATTAAAACCAGGTCAGGAAGGATAGTTCATAAAAACCACTTGAAGTATTGATAAACATCCTCTTCCGACAGACTGCTCATGTTACCACTTTGCTGGGGTCACACAACCATATTAGACTATACTAAGTCAAGAGTGGTCATGTTGGAAACCGGGTTAGCCGCGCGCCAGAACGGAACGTTTAAAATCATTCACGTCATCGAATTAAAAAAATATCAAATGGCCATATCCGTTCTAAAAGAAGTCGTTAAGAATTCATCAAACCTTAGTCCTTATCAACCTTTTTTGGCCTATGAGATAACTCGGATACAGAACGAATTGAGGAGGCTTCAGCCAATGAAATTCAGAAACAAAAGATCGCTTGATATACTTGGCACGGCTTGGAAATGGTTAGCGGGCACACCTGATCACGAGGATCATAAGATTGTGGTAGATAAGATCAATGAACAATTGAAAAACAATTATCGGCAGGTCATTATTAATAATCTAATAGAAAATAAGATAAACGATTTAATTAAGATAACTAATACCATATTAATTAGAGGTAAACCCGAATACAATAATAAGTCAGAAGAAATTGAAATAACTAAATTTAAATTGAGTCTTTTAAGAGAAGAAATAACAAATATTATTTACGCAATTGATTGGGCTAAGGCCAATACGGTAAACTCATTAATACTGTCCTCTGCTGAATTAGATTTTATTGACACAATCAAAGAAGAGAGCCTAACATTTGTAAACATTGAAGAACTAATAGAGTTTGCCGAGGTCAGCATAGCCTCAGACGGTAAATCACTCCTTTATATTGTTAGCCTACCCAGAGTAATTAATGAAATTTGTAAACAAATCCTTGCAATACCAATTAAATATCGAAAATTTATAAAAGAAATAGACTATGAGAATATCATGAAATGTAACAAGAAATACTTCGGGTTAATCAATAAGAATAAATGTAAAATTCATAATGGTAAGACAATCTGTAAACTGGAAGATCTGACTAATTTAGAAAACAGTAAATGTGTAGGAGCCTACTTGCAAAGAAGGAATCCACAATGTAAGGTCATCAATAACCAGCACGTAAAATCCCATTCAGAAATAATGCCCGGTACCTTGCTGCTGAACCAATTTCAAGGGGACATCAACATCAATGGAGAAAACATTACCCTAGAAGGCACCTTCATAATTCACCTTCATAGCCTCAGACGGTAAATCACTCCTTTATATTGTTAGCCTACCCAGAGTAATTAATGAAATTTGTAAACAAATCCTTGCAATACCAATTAAATATCGAAAATTTATAAAAGAAATAGACTATGAGAATATCATGAAATGTAACAAGAAATACTTCGGGTTAATCAATAAGAATAAATGTAAAATTCATAATGGTAAGGCAATCTGTAAACTGGAAGATCTGACTAATTTAGAAAACAGTAAATGTGTAGGAGCCTACTTGCAAAGAAGGAATCCACAATGTAAGGTCATCAATAACCAGCACGTAAAATCCCATTCAGAAATAATGCCCGGTACCTTGCTGCTGAACCAATTTCAAGGGGACATCAACATCAATGGAGAAAACATTACCCTAGAAGGCACCTTCATAATTCAAGCGGAAAACGCGACAGTCGTCATAGAAGACTCCTGGTATATTGTATCATGGGAAAAATTCAGCAAATATTTCCAGAGCATTTTAGGAATTACAAGGCAAGATTCACGCATATTCAAACTATAGATGTCCATGATCAGATTCAACAACAAGATATCATAATAAAAGAACACCTCAGAGCACATAGAAATTCCGTTGAAAATAAAAAACAAATTTTATCTGAATGTTTTTTCCCCGGTATGAAGAAAAAGATAGAAGCAATAGTAAACTCTTGCCAAACGTGCAAAATCTCTAAATACCAAAGACACCCTCTGAACCAAGAAATACAACCAACCCCTATTCCGAAATATCCAGGTGAAATTATTCATATAGATTTATATTCCACCCAAAATAAGATTATTTTAACCGCAATAGACAAATTTTCTAAATACGCGCAATTTAAACTCGTAAACTCAAAAGCAGCAGAACATCTTAAAGTACCCTTACGTGAGTTGTTAATAGCCTTCGGTATGACAAAAACCGTGGTGATGGATAACGAAAAGGCTTTAAATTCTGCATCAATAAAATTTCTTTTGAATAATCAGTTAGGTATGAAGCTACAGCACCCTGAAATGGAATACGAGGATTTAATATTCAAAGCCGTTGACGAATACAATAAAACCATCTGTTCGTGGAGGGGCGGAAGGATCCAAATCAAATACAAGTAGTTGGCGGGTGCCAATTTCTTCTAGGTATGGTGAGCGGGTGGTGAATTAAAAACGCGCGAAAACTTCGGTTAAATCAACTTATGTTTTATTAAATATTCACAGAGAGCCCGACACACACGAAATGGTTCGGGTTGAAAAAATTGACAAATCGTAAAGGCAAAAGAACGGGTGTTCGGGTGAAAAGCTCGATTCAGAATAATGGCGGTGCCCATTGGAAAAAACCGAGTCACTCCTCCTGGTGTGACCGTAGATGCCGAGGATCAAAAAACCCTCCTCACTCCTCACCGCTCACTGCTCTTCGCCGCTCACTGCTGTTCACCCGGTGGCGTGAACATACCGCCCCCCTTGCAACATGTTGCAATTGCCACCCTGGACATATAAAGGATGGGGGACGGCAACGTCCTGGAGCGCCTAGATCCCACAGGAGCCGGAGACGACCCATCCGAACACGGTGCTCTGGGCTGCGGGAGTACCGCTATGACCGGGCACACAGCCTGGTTGGATGACCTCAGGATAGAGGTCTGCCCCGAGCACCACGGATACCGACGCCGGCCGATAGAAATAGGGGTCGGCCAGGATCAGGGTGGCGAACTTCTCTCGGACCGGCGCCGCCACTTCCCGGATGGGAGTGCGGATGAGCAAGTCCTCTTCGACCGGAATATAACGTTCCGTCGGAACGTCTTGTCGGACCTCGACTCGAGGACGGCCGTACAGGCCGTACAGCTAACCCCAGGGACCGGGCAAAGGAGAGATTGATGCGGCTCTCAGCCGCACACGCATCAAGAAGGACGCGGGTCTCGAAGGATTTCGAGCCATTGCCCAACCGGAGGACTGCGGTTGGCAGGACAGTCGTCGTCCTGGCGTGGAGCAGGGAGGACAGCGAAATCTCGGGTGCGCCTTCTGGGGAAGCGGAGCGGTCGGACGATGATCGGGAACGGGGTTGTAGCGGGGTGCAGCACGCCCGGAGGGGGGTGATTGGCTGCGACGCCGGGCGGAGGCACGTTGTCTCGGCGGTTGGTCGGCCATGTGGAGCAGGGTATGGTGCCTTTGCCCTCATCGTCGGCAACCATGGCGAGTCCGACACGCGTCGGATGAATGCTCGTGTGCCAAGCAATTGGAACAATACTTATTGATGAGCACCGCCCGAAGCCGCTTTTCCCCTCGGAGGTTCAGGAAGCGCTGACACTGCCGGAGTGCATGAACCCCCCGACAGACCCGGCATCGGTACACGTTCGTGCCCTGTGGAGCTCGTTTGCTGCGGTGGTGCGGCACCCGCGTGGGGGCCATGTCGCTATGAAGGGGCGAGCTGAATGAACTGTAACGAAAGAAATTACGTATGGGGGGAGTGGATTAGTCTATGCACGGGAACGAGAAACATGCACGGAGACGAGGACATTCGGAGGAAACATAGAGGGATTGGGAGTCACGATAAGGTTTTAGACTCAGGACTCCTGCTGTCTTGCAACAGAATGAGCTTCGCTACGGGTCTTCGGATAGACCCACGCGCGGTGGTGACATCAGCCACTCGGACGAGACCGTCAGCCCCGGGCAGAGTGCGCTCAATTCGCCCTAAGCGCCACTCGTTGGAGGGGAGATGATCTTCGGACACGATCACGAGGTCGCCGGTCTGGATGCTGCGAGTCGGTGATTTCCACTTGTTCCGTTTGTGAAGCTCCTTGAGGTACTCACTCTTCCAGCGGCGGCAGAAAGCCTGCTGGATTGCCTTTAGTCGCTGCCATCGGTTGATCAGCGACATAGGCTCGACCAGAATTTCCGGTTCCGCAATGGATAAGAGTGGTCCTCCAATCAGGAAGTGTCCCGGGCTTAGGGCCAGCAGATCCTCTGGGTCCTCGCTCATGGGAGAGATTGGCCTGGAGTCTAAGCACGCTTCAATCCTACACAGGAGAGTGGAAAGTTCTTCGAAGGTGTATTTGACAGTGGACGAGGACTTGTAAAACAGGGTCTTAAAACTTTTGACCCCTGCTTCCCACAGTCCTCCCATATGGGGCGCGCTTGGCGGAATGAACTGCCAGGATAAAATGTGCTGGGGAAATGCCTTCATTATTTCAAGCTTGGTGGCGTTCAGGAAATCTTTTTCGAGCGCCTTTGAGGCCCCTACGAAGGTTTTGCCGTTGTCGGAGTAAATGCGCTGTGGGCATTGTCTCCGTGCGACAAACCGAGAGAAGGCTGCAAGAAATCTTTCAGTGGTGAGGTCGGAGGTAGCCTCGAGATGGATTGCCTTCGTGCTGAAACACACAAAGACGCAGACATAACCCTTAGTTATGAGACACGCACGCCCGGTGTAGTTTTTGATCTCGAACGGCCCTGCGAAGTCAATGCCCGTGTGGGTGAAGGCCTGGAGTACGTGATGCGTTCTCGAGGGAGATCACCCATCATCTGGGTCTGTAGTCGTCGACGATGAACGATGCAGACCTTGCACCCCTTGATGTGGGACTTTACCATGTTCTTTATCCGTGGGATCCAGAATTTGGTGCGCAAATACCGCACCATCAGTTGATTGCCGCCATGCAACGTGAAGCGGTGGGCGAATTCGACAAGCAGGCGAGTGAAATGAGTACTATAGGGGAGGAGAATAGGGTGACGTTCATCATATCGGAGGGATTCAGCGGCCCGGAGTCGTCCGCAGGAGCGGAGTAACCCATGCTGGTCGATAAATGGGTTCAGATTGAGTAGAGTGCTGGATGATGGTAGGGGTCGCCCTTCACCCAGGGCCCGTATCTCCGCGAGGTATTCCCGCCGCTGAGAGGTCCGAATCAAGGCGCGCTCGGCGGAAAGAAGTTCGTCATTGGTGAGGCGAACCGTGGAAGGCGTCGAAATCCTCTTGGTGGCGAAGCGTAGGATGTACGCGATGACTCGTAGTGCCCTACCATAATTCGAGAAACGTTCGCTGACGTCCTCGAGTAGTGTGGTCGCGGTGGTGTGGCACTGGACCCGTTGCTCCAGCTGGGTGTCTGGGAGTTCGTTATGGGGAGTTGGCCAATACTCGGGGGCTCGCTGGAGCCAGTCCGGCCCATGCCACCAGAGGCTGCTGGCCGATAGCTCGGCCGCAGAGACTCCACGGCTCGCCAGATCAGCGGGGTTGTCCTCGGAGCGCACATGTGACCAGCTTTGGCCACTGGTGCTTTCGGAGATCCTGGATACCCGATTGGCCACGAAGGTGGACCAACTGCACGGGGGTTTATTGAGCCAAGCCAACACGATGGTAGAGTCGGTCCAAAACTGGGAGGTTGCAGGCGGGATTGGGAGTTCAGGAACGATCGACGCCCAGAGATCGGCTAGCAGAACCGCTCCGCACAACTCCAGCCGAGGCAGCGAGACTGCTTTGACTGGAGCTACACGGGTCTTAGCCGTTAGTAAGTGGACGTCTACTTGATTGCCGTACCGAACCCGCACATATAGGGCCGCTCCATACGCTTTCTGTGACGCGTCACAGAAGCCATGAAGCTCCCACGAGAGCTTATCGCTGGTGTTTAGCCAACGGGGAATGCGGAGTCGACTGAGGCCTGGGTAATCCTGCAGGAATTCGTGCCATTGCTGCAGCAGGAGAGGCGGCAGAACATCATCCCAGCCCAGTTCGTTAAGCCAGATTTGCTGCATGAATATCTTCGCTCGGATGACAAATGGGGCTAGCCAACCAGCGGGGTCAAAGAGCTTAGCGATATGGGACAGAACCTGCCTCTTGGAGATCGACTCCTTCAAGGGGGGTCCGCCACGGTGAAGAAGAAGACGTCCTCAGCAGCTTGCCATCGAATACCCAAGGTTTTTGCAGTGCTCGCGTCTTCCAGCTCGAGAAAGTCCTCTCGCAGCAGGTGCTCTCTCGGAATGGCTTGAAGTACTTCCTTCTTATTGGAAGTCCACTTCCGAAGCGGGAAGCCCGCAGATTGGAGGGCCGCTTGAAGCTCTCGTATGGCGAGACGGGCGTCAACTTCAGTGTGAGCGCCGGCAAGGACATCATCAACATACATATAGTTCCGAAGGATTTCGCTCGCCTGAGGATACATCGCTTGCACGTCTTGTGCCAGTTGTAAAAGGACTCGGATCGCCAAGAATGGCGCGCAGTTAACCCCAAACGTGACAGTTTGTAACTCGTAATCCTGAATATTGCCGCAGCGGTCTCGGTAGAGGATCCGCTGAAAGGGGGTATGCCTGGGATCGACTCGGATTTGTCGATACATCTGCGTTATGTCGGCGTTGAAAACGAATTGAAAGAACCGCCATTTCAGTACCTGAAGCGTGAGGTCGGCCTGAAGAGTGGGACAGGTGTGCAAGACATCGTTGAAGCTGACGCCTTGTGTGGAGGGGCTCGACGCGTTAAATACCACGCGTACCTTAGTGGTGGTGCTATCGGGCTTAAACACCGCATGATGGGGGAGATAGAAGTTTTCCCCATCTTGAGGCGGCGTCACCCGAATCATATGACCCAATTCCTCGTACTCTTGAATAATGGCATCGTACTGCGTTTTTAGGACTGGATCCTTGAGAAGGCGTGCTTCATTCCGCAGGAATTGAGCCAGCGCGATCGGCCTTGAGTGACCCAAGTCAACGCTATTCGGCCCTTTGAACGGTAGGGACACAACATATCGGCCGTCCTTTCCCCTTTGGGTGGTCTCCTGGAAGTTCCGCTCGCAGAATGCGTCATCCTCCTTTTCCGGCTTTGCGGGAAGGTCTTCCACCTCCCAAAACTTGGTGAGGAGTACATCAAGTTTTGCTTCGGGACTAACTCGCGTCTGTGCCGCGAAAACGGATCGAGACACCGGAGGGTCAGGAGTGATAGCCCCACACAGAACCCACCCAAAGATGGTTTCTAGCCCGACAAAATCACCGATATCCTTTTTGATCCGTTCTCCGAGGATGTGGGGAAACAGGTCTACACCGATGATCATGTCAATAGACGCGGGCTTGTTGTAGTACGGGTCAGCCAGGGGGCGATCGAGGCACTGCGTCGGAACCGTATTAAGGAATGGAGCTGTTGGAATGGCCCCTGACAATTTGGATACGACCATGGCGGAGACCTCAATCTTGTTCAATCTGTCACACGGGGGAGACAGCATTAGCAGACACACCTTGTCGGCGCAGCCTCCATCACTCTGGCCCATGCCAGTAACCGCGGCGTCTACTGGGTAGAAGGGGGGCTGGACCATGCTGAAGACACGCTCGGAGAGAAAAGTTGAATCGGCCCCCGAGTCGATCAACGCCCGAATATGATGATCCACACCACGATGGTGCAGAGTGACAATCGCAGTGCCTAAAAGGCCTCTGCCTGGGGTAGATGCAAAATAACTTTGAGCATTTGTGAGCTGGTCGCTCGTGGACGGACGCTCTGTGGCGCTGGATGGTGGGACTTGCGCAGCGGATGGCGAGGGCACGGACACATCACTAGGATGCAACAGCGTATGATGACGTTCCTTGCAGGTATGGCAATTATGCGCACTGGAGCAGCCCTTCAACAAATATTATTTACGCAATTGATTGGGCTAAGGCCAATACGGTAAACTCATTAATACTGTCCTCTGCTGAATTAGATTTTATTGACACAATCAAAGAAGAGAGCCTAACATTTGTAAACATTGAAGAACTAATAGAGTTTGCCGAGGTCAGCATAGCCTCAGACGGTAAATCACTCCTTTATATTGTTAGCCTACCCAGAGTAATTAATGAAATTTGTAAACAAATCCTTGCAATACCAATTAAATATCGAAAATTTATAAAAAGAAATAGACTATGAGAATATCATGAAATGTAACAAGAAATACTTCTGGTTAATCAATAAGAATAAATGTAAAATTCATAATGGTAAGACAATCTGTAAACTGGAAGATCTGACTAATTTAGAAAACAGTAAATGTGTAGGAGCCTACTTGCAAAGAAGGAATCCACAATGTAAGGTCATCAATAACCAGCACGTAAAATCCCATTCAGAAATAATGCCCGGTACCTTGCTGCTGAACCAATTTCAAGGGGACATCAACATCAATGGAGAAAACATTACCCTAGAAGGCACCTTCATAATTCACCTTCATAGCCTCAGACGGTAAATCACTCCTTTATATTGTTAGCCTACCCAGAGTAATTAATGAAATTTGTAAACAAATCCTTGCAATACCAATTAAATATCGAAAATTTATAAAAGAAATAGACTATGAGAATATCATGAAATGTAACAAGAAATACTTCGGGTTAATCAATAAGAATAAATGTAAAATTCATAATGGTAAGGCAATCTGTAAACTGGAAGATCTGACTAATTTAGAAAACAGTAAATGTGTAGGAGCCTACTTGCAAAGAAGGAATCCACAATGTAAGGTCATCAATAACCAGCACGTAAAATCCCATTCAGAAATAATGCCCGGTACCTTGCTGCTGAACCAATTTCAAGGGGACATCAACATCAATGGAGAAAACATTACCCTAGAAGGCACCTTCATAATTCAAGCGGAAAACGCGACAGTCGTCATAGAAGACTCCTGGTATATTGTATCATGGGAAAAATTCAGCAAATATTTCCAGAGCATTTTAGGAATTACAAGGCAAGATTCACGCATATTCAAACTATAGATGTCCATGATCAGATTCAACAACAAGATATCATAATAAAAGAACACCTCAGAGCACATAGAAATTCCGTTGAAAATAAAAAACAAATTTTATCTGAATGTTTTTTCCCCGGTATGAAGAAAAGATAGAAGCAATAGTAAACTCTTGCCAAACGTGCAAAATCTCTAAATACCAAAGACACCCTCTGAACCAAGAAATACAACCAACCCCTATTCCGAAATATCCAGGTGAAATTATTCATATAGATTTATATTCCACCCAAAATAAGATTATTTTAACCGCAATAGACAAATTTTCTAAATACGCGCAATTTAAACTCGTAAACTCAAAAGCAGCAGAACATCTTAAAGTACCCTTACGTGAGTTGTTAATAGCCTTCGGTATGACAAAAACCGTGGTGATGGATAACGAAAAGGCTTTAAATTCTGCATCAATAAAATTTCTTTTGAATAATCAGTTAGGTATGAAGCTACAGCACCCTGAAATGGAATACGAGGATTTAATATTCAAAGCCGTTGACGAATACAATAAAACCATCTGTTCGTGGAGGGGCGGAAGGATCCAAATCAAATACAAGTAGTTGGCGGGTGCCAATTTCTTCTAGGTATGGTGAGCGGGTGGTGAATTAAAAACGCGCGAAAACTTCGGTTAAATCAACTTATGTTTTATTAAATATTCACAGAGAGCCCGACACACACGAAATGGTTCGGGTTGAAAAAATTGACAAATCGTAAAGGCAAAAGAACGGGTGTTCGGGTGAAAAGCTCGATTCAGAATAATGGCGGTGCCCATTGGAAAAAACCGAGTCACTCCTCCTGGTGTGACCGTAGATGCCGAGGATCAAAAAACCCTCCTCACTCCTCACCGCTCACTGCTCTTCGCCGCTCACTGCTGTTCACCCGGTGGCATGAACATACCGCCCCCCTTGCAACATGTTGCAATTGCCACCCTGGACATATAAAGGATGGGGGACGGCAACGTCCTGGATCGCCTAGATCCCACAGGAGCCGGAGACGACCCATCCGAACACGGTGCTCTGGGCTGCGGGAGTACCGCTATGACCGGGCACACAGCCTGGTTGGATGACCTCAGGATAGAGGTCTGCCCCGAGCACCACGGATACCGACGCCGGCCGATAGAAATAGGGGTCGGCCAGGATCAGGGTGGCGAACTTCTCTCGGACCGGCGCCGCCACTTCCCGGATGGGAGTGCGGATGAGCAAGTCCTCTTCGACCCGGAATATAACGTTCCGTCGGAACGTCTTGTCGGACCTCGACTCGAGGACGGCCGTACAGGCCGTACAGCTAACCCCAGGGACCGGGCAAAGGAGAGATTGATGCGGCTCTCAGCCGCACACGCATCAAGAAGGACGCGGGTCTCGAAGGATTTCGAGCCATTGCCCAACCGGAGGACTGCGGTTGGCAGGACAGTCGTCGTCCTGGCGTGGAGCAGGGAGGACAGCGAAATCTCGGGTGCGCCTTCTGGGGAAGCGGAGCGGTCGGACGATGATCGGGAACGGGGTTGTAGCGGGGGTGCAGCACGCCCGGAGGGGGGTGATTGGCTGCGACGCCGGGCGGAGGCACGTTGTCTCGGCGGTTGGTCGGCCATGTGGAGCAGGGTATGGTGCCTTTGCCCTCATCGTCGGCAACCATGGCGAGTCCGACACGCGTCGGATGAATGCTCGTGTGCCAAGCAATTGGAACAATACTTATTGATGAGCACCGCCCGAAGCCGCTTTTCCCCTCGGAGGTTCAGGAAGCGCTGACACTGCCGGAGTGCATGAACCCCCGACAGACCCGGCATCGGTACACGTTCGTGCCCTGTGGAGCTCGTTTGCTGCGGTGGTGCGGCACCCGCGTGGGGGCCATGTCGCTATGAAGGGGCGAGCTGAATGAACTGTAACGAAAGAAATTACGTATGGGGGAGTGGATTAGTCTATGCACGGGAACGAGAAACATGCACGGAGACGAGGACATTCGGAGGAAACATAGAGGGATTGGGAGTCACGATAAGGTTTTAGACTCAGGACTCCTGCTGTCTTGCAACAGAATGAGCTTCGCTACGGGTCTTCGGATAGACCCACGCGCGGTGGTGACATCAGCCACTCGGACGAGACCGTCAGCCCCGGGCAGAGTGCGCTCAATTCGCCCTAAGCGCCACTCGTTGGAGGGGAGATGATCTTCGGACACGATCACGAGGTCGCCGGTCTGGATGCTGCGAGTCGGTGATTTCCACTTGTTCCGTTTGTGAAGCTCCTTGAGGTACTCACTCTTCCAGCGGCGGCAGAAAGCCTGCTGGATTGCCTTTAGTCGCTGCCATCGGTTGATCAGCGACATAGGCTCGACCAGAATTTCCGGTTCCGCAATGGATAAGAGTGGTCCTCCAATCAGGAAGTGTCCCGGGCTTAGGGCCAGCAGATCCTCTGGGTCCTCGCTCATGGGAGAGATTGGCCTGGAGTCTAGGCACGCTTCAATCCTACACAGGAGAGTGGAAAGTTCTTCGAAGGTGTATTTGACAGTGGACGAGGACTTGTAAAACAGGGTCTTAAAACTTTTGACCCCTGCTTCCCACAGTCCTCCCATATGGGGCGCGCTTGGCGGAATGAACTGCCAGGATAAAATGTGCTGGGGAAATGCCTTCATTATTTCAAGCTTGGTGGCGTTCAGGAAATCTTTTTCGAGCGCCTTTGAGGCCCCTACGAAGGTTTTGCCGTTGTCGGAGTAAATGCGCTGTGGGCATTGTCTCCGTGCGACAAACCGAGAGAAGGCTGCAAGAAATCTTTCAGTGGTGAGGTCGGAGGTAGCCTCGAGATGGATTGCCTTCGTGCTGAAACACACAAAGACGCAGACATAACCCTTAGTTATGAGACACGCACGCCCGGTGTAGTTTTTGATCTCGAACGGCCCTGCGAAGTCAATGCCCGTGTGGGTGAAGGGCCTGGAGTACGTGATGCGTTCTCGAGGGAGATCACCCATCATCTGGGTCTGTAGTCGTCGACGATGAACGATGCAGACCTTGCACCCCTTGATGTGGGACTTTACCATGTTCTTTATCCGTGGGATCCAGAATTTGGTGCGCAAATACCGCACCATCAGTTGATTGCCGCCATGCAACGTGAAGCGGTGGGCGAATTCGACAAGCAGGCGAGTGAAATGAGTACTATAGGGGAGGAGAATAGGGTGACGTTCATCATATCGGAGGGATTCAGCGGCCCGGAGTCGTCCGCAGGAGCGGAGTAACCCATGCTGGTCGATAAATGGGTTCAGATTGAGTAGAGTGCTGGATGATGGTAGGGGTCGCCCTTCACCCAGGGCCCGTATCTCCGCGAGGTATTCCCGCCGCTGAGAGGTCCGAATCAAGGCGCGCTCGGCGGAAAGAAGTTCGTCATTGGTGAGGCGAACCGTGGAAGGCGTCGAAATCCTCTTGGTGGCGAAGCGTAGGATGTACGCGATGACTCGTAGTGCCCTACCATAATTCGAGAAACGTTCGCTGACGTCCTCGAGTAGTGTGGTCGCGGTGGTGTGGCACTGGACCCGTTGCTCCAGCTGGGTGTCTGGGAGTTCGTTATGGGGAGTTGGCCAATACTCGGGGGGCTCGCTGGAGCCAGTCCGGCCCATGCCACCAGAGGCTGCTGGCCGATAGCTCGGCCGCAGAGACTCCACGGCTCGCCAGATCAGCGGGGTTGTCCTCGGAGCGCACATGTGACCAGCTTTGGCCACTGGTGCTTTCGGAGATCCTGGATACCCGATTGGCCACGAAGGTGGACCAACTGCACGGGGGTTTATTGAGCCAAGCCAACACGATGGTAGAGTCGGTCCAAAACTGGGAGGTTGCAGGCGGGATTGGGAGTTCAGGAACGATCGACGCCCAGAGATCGGCTAGCAGAACCGCTCCGCACAACTCCAGCCGAGGCAGCGAGACTGCTTTGACTGGAGCTACACGGGTCTTAGCCGTTAGTAAGTGGACGTCTACTTGATTGCCGTACCGAACCCGCACATATAGGGCCGCTCCATACGCTTTCTGTGACGCGTCACAGAAGCCATGAAGCTCCCACGAGAGCTTATCGCTGGTGTTTAGCCAACGGGGAATGCGGAGTCGACTGAGGCCTGGGTAATCCTGCAGGAATTCGTGCCATTGCTGCAGCAGGAGAGGCGGCAGAACATCATCCCAGCCCAGTTCGGTAAGCCAGATTTGCTGCATGAATATCTTCGCTCGGATGACAAATGGGGCTAGCCAACCAGCGGGGTCAAAGAGCTTAGCGATATGGGACAGAACCTGCCTCTTGGAGATCGACTCCTTCAAGGGGGGGTCCGCCACGGTGAAGAAGAAGACGTCCTCAGCAGCTTGCCATCGAATACCCAAGGTTTTTGCAGTGCTCGCGTCTTCCAGCTCGAGAAAGTCCTCTCGCAGCAGGTGCTCTCTCGGAATGGCTTGAAGTACTTCCTTCTTATTGGAAGTCCACTTCCGAAGCGGGAAGCCCGCAGATTGGAGGGCCGCTTGAAGCTCTCGTATGGCGAGACGGGCGTCAACTTCAGTGTGAGCGCCGGCAAGGACATCATCAACATACATATAGTTCCGAAGGATTTCGCTCGCCTGAGGATACATCGCTTGCACGTCTTGTGCCAGTTGTAAAAGGACTCGGATCGCCAAGAATGGCGCGCAGTTAACCCCAAACGTGACAGTTTGTAACTCGTAATCCTGAATATTGCCGCAGCGGTCTCGGTAGAGGATCCGCTGAAAGGGGGTATGCCTGGGATCGACTCGGATTTGTCGATACATCTGCGTTATGTCGGCGTTGAAAACGAATTGAAAGAACCGCCATTTCAGTACCTGAAGCGTGAGGTCGGCCTGAAGAGTGGGACAGGTGTGCAAGACATCGTTGAAGCTGACGCCTTGTGTGGAGGGGCTCGACGCGTTAAATACCACGCGTACCTTAGTGGTGGTGCTATCGGGCTTAAACACCGCATGATGGGGGAGATAGAAGTTTTCCCCATCTTGAGGCGGCGTCACCCGAATCATATGACCCAATTCCTCGTACTCTTGAATAATGGCATCGTACTGCGTTTTTAGGACTGGATCCTTGAGAAGGCGTGCTTCATTCCGCAGGAATTGAGCCAGCGCGATCGGCCTTGAGTGACCCAAGTCAACGCTATTCGGCCCTTTGAACGGTAGGGACACAACATATCGGCCGTCCTTTCCCCTTTGGGTGGTCTCCTGGAAGTTCCGCTCGCAGAATGCGTCATCCTCCTTTTCCGGCTTTGCGGGAAGGTCTTCCACCTCCCAAAACTTGGTGAGGAGTACATCAAGTTTTGCTTCGGGACTAACTCGCGTCTTTGCCGCGAAAACGGATCGAGACACCGGAGGGTCAGGAGTGATAGCCCCACACAGAACCCACCCAAAGATGGTTTCTAGCCCGACAAAATCACCGATATCCTTTTTGATCCGTTCTCCGAGGATGTGGGGAAACAGGTCTACACCGATGATCATGTCAATAGACGCGGGCTTGTTGTAGTACGGGTCAGCCAGGGGGCGATCGAGGCACTGCGTCGGAACCGTATTAAGGAATGGAGCTGTTGGAATGGCCCCTGACAATTTGGATACGACCAGGGCGGAGACCTCAATCTTGTTCAATCTGTCACACGGGGGAGACAGCATTAGCAGACACACCTTGTCGGCGCAGCCTCCATCACTCTGGCCCATGCCAGTAACCGCGGCGTCTACTGGGTAGAAGGGGGCTGGACCATGCTGAAGACACGCTCGGAGAGAAAAGTTGAATCGGCCCCCGAGTCGATCAACGCCCGAATATGATGATCCACACCACGATGGTGCAGAGTGACAATCGCAGTGCCTAAAAGGCCTCTGCCTGGGGTAGATGCAAAATAACTTTGAGCATTTGTGAGCTGGTCGCTCGTGGACGGACGCTCTGTGGCGCTGGATGGTGGGACTTGCGCAGCGGATGGCGAGGGCACGGACACATCACTAGGATGCAACAGCGTATGATGACGTTCCTTGCAGGTATGGCAATTATGCGCACTGGAGCAGCCCTTCACTTGATGACCGCGGGCAAAACAGTTCAGACAAAGTCCCTGCTGTCTAATGGTTTCCAACCGCCTCTGAACAGGCATATCAAGAAAACTAGGGCAGAGCCGTATTGGGTGATTTTCCCGATGGCACAGCTTGCAAGACGCCGGTTTGAGCTGAGCTTTCGCTGGAAACGCTTGGACCTTCATCGTTGCAGAGGATTTGCGGGGCCCAATGGGGATGGCTTGGACACTTGGGGCCGACTTATGTTCTTCGGTGGCATCCAGGACACGATACCGATCGGTAAGAAATTGGTTCAAATCGGACCACGTTGAGACGACAGTTTTATTGGGCACTGATTGCTCCCACAGGAGGATTGTGGCCTTCGGCAATTTACTAGTGCAGATGGCGATAAGTAAGACATCCCAATTCTCAGTACTAACACCCGACCGCTCAAGTGCGGTAAGACACCCTTGAAACGCGGTCTGCAGCTCTCGCAAGGATTTGCCCGATTCTTGTGCCACCGCGGGAATCTGAAGGAGTTGTCTGGCTTGAGTCATGACAAGCAGACGGCTATTTTCGTACCGTGCGGTGAGGTTCTCCCACGCGGCCTGGAAACCCTCATTCGTCAGGGGGGACTTAGCCACGATGGTTCTCGCTTCCCCTCGCGTCTTGGCGTTCAAGTGATAGAGCTTCTCCACTTGTGACAAATACGGATTGGCGATATAAATGGCGGCGAACAAATCGCGGAATGTGGGCCATGCTAGGCTGTCGCCATCAAATGTCTCTACCTCACACGGAGGAACTCTATGCCCCGGTGGCCCCGACGGAGCGGTTGGCTGACGCCTAAGAGTCGTCATCTATGCCGAGAGCTGTTCGATGCGTTCTCCGAACAACGTCCCACATCGCACATACGCCGCGTAAGCGGATTCGTGCTTCGCCTTGATGTGGCTTATGTTTGCCAAGCTTTCCTCGTCGGCTTGGATTGTCAAGGCCTTGTGACAACGGGAGTATTCCATCTCGACAGTTGACCAAAGGGATTTGAGCTGCTCTAAGTGCATTTTAATGGAAAACAAGGGCACTTCAGAAGTTAGAGCTTCACTCTCGCGAGCTTCAAACAGAGTCAATGCGTCGCACGCTAGAACGAAATCGGAGAGGGACATTCTGGAGTGTTCTCTACGCTGTTGTGATACGGATCGGGTGACGGGAGCGTCAGAACAGTGCGTCACAACAACGTGCGGAATCTGGGTCTGGGTTGAAAGCTTGGAACGACCTTTGTGTTCCCTCGAGTCTTTAACCGAGAATCTGCGACCCTCAGGTAAGCTGGACGAAGACGGACGGGACTTTGGGGATTCGCTGCGGCTGCGAACTGACGAGAACTTGCGCGAAATATCCGTACGCTTCACGGTCACCGGAGTTGTCGGAGGCCGAACCTTCTCCGGAGTTGCAGAGGGAGACGAAAGACTGTTGGACTTCGGCGCAGTCTTGGACGGCTCCGTGGACATACTCAGGGGACGACCTTACCGATGAACACCGCGTTTGTGAGCGTCCCTTTTTTTTTGTTTTGGAAGTGAGAAGTGGACTGTATGGGGACGCAAGAACTTCCTCACTGTGCACCGCAGGATTGCGGGAGGATTTTCTCGCGTGTGGCTCGGAAACGAAGCCCCTTTAATGGGGATAGATGCGGAATAATATACGAACGCACGAATGCGGATTGAAAATTACCGATGGGAGTACGTATAAAACAAAACACGGATGAAATATATAAATAAAGATGTATAGGATAAAAAGAAAATACGTTTTTATATAAATCTGGATCTGGATATATATATGTGCGCAGAATAATGGCCGGAAAAAATTGTATATATAATTTATAAATATGGACGGATATATAAATATGGGCCCGATAGTGCTGGAAAAAATATATATATGTATTTATTTAGAAATATGGGCGGATATATATATGAGCGCAAAAGGTTGGCCGGAAAAAAATATATATTTTTTTTTAAATATGAACGGATATATAAATATGGGCCCGATAGTGCTGGAAAAAAATTTATATGTGTTTATTTATAAATATGGGCGGATATATATATGAGCGCAAAATACTGGCCGAACAAAAAAATTATATATATAATTTATAAATATGGACGGATATATAAATATGGGCCCGATAGTTCTGGAAAAATATAAATATGGGCGGATATATAAATATGGACCCGATAGTGCTGGGCGGATATATATATGAGCGCAAAAAGTTGGCCGGAAAAATTATATAAATAATTTATAAATCTGGACGGATATATAAATGTGGGCACGACAGTGCTGGAAAAAAATATATATGTATTATTTCATAAATATGGGCGGATTTATAATTAGGCGAAAAAGGAGAATCGGAAATAATGTGATTTGAATTTGGCGCGCTTGAGCCGCATATCGATATCACGACTCGACTCACGTGTCACCACTACTCCGAAAACAGCTGTCGGCCGCTGTTTATATATTTGGTTTTTGATTTTGTTGTTTAATTATGTTAATAATTTTTTGTGGTTGTGCGGAAAAACCAAGAACAAAAGAACGCTTTTACACACCGCGAGTGTTGTGCGCAAACAAAACAACCGATCAATGCATATGGACAGATGCTTTGATCTATGTATGTACGTACATGCATAAGTACACAGGTGAGTATATAGATATGTATGCACACGCGTTGTTCACAACAACAAAAAAAAAACGTAAGTAATTGTAATTTAATTAGATGTGGGGTTGTGTTAAATCAATGCGCGACACCGAAATGTATTATGTGTTGTGGATATGTACATATGTATGTGCAATGAATGACTATGTAAGCATTTATGTATGTACGTATGTAAGCAAGTGCACCGGTATCCAAAGACGCGCGTGAGGAAATTAATTTCGCACCTAATTCGAACGCGCAAGAAATCGCGATGCATACATTAAGTGCTATTTTAAAAGAATATTTTTTTTTTTTTTTTTTTTTTTTTGCCTTTTGTGTCGTGGTAAATGTGCGAAGGGATTATATGTATATGGATATGTACATATGCGCGTACATCAACAGGTGACGATGTATGTATGTACGTAGATACGCGCGTGCGGAAATAAGTTTGGCATTAAAAGTAATTATTCCAACACATAAGAAAACGCGGTGAACACTTTGATTATTATTTTTTCCTAGTTTTTATAACACTTTAATAATTTTTTTTGTTTTTTAAACTTTTACACGGATTTGGCAAACAGCTGTGGAAATTACATACATGTACATGTGAACGCATATGTAAAAAAAAGAGGTGGATTTGGACGAGTGCGAGGAAAAAACATAAATAAAAAATGGATACTCGTGGAATGTAAAACGAGAACGTTGGACAATCACGCTAAGGATTAGGAACTACCATGTAACCTTGGAACAGGTCAGGTATGTACATACAATATGTAAAAGTGTGTAGGTCGCTATGGAGAAGCGGGAAAACCTCACACTTTTAGTAGTATGGAAATGAAATGAATAATGAAATTTTGTACTTATCAGGAATTCCGCCGATGCAAGCTGGAGGAGCGGAAGGATATCCGGCTCGAAGGACCAATGTTCGTGGAGGGGCGGAAGGATCCAAATCAAATACAAGTAGTTGGCGGGTGCCAATTTCTTCTAGGTATGGTGAGCGGGTGGTGAATTAAAAACGCGCGAAAACTTCGGTTAAATCAACTTATGTTTTATTAAATATTCACAGAGAGCCCGACACACACGAAATGGTTCGGGTTGAAAAAATTGACAAATCGTAAAAGCAAAAGAACGGGTGTTCGGGTGAAAAGCTCGATTCAGAATAATGGCGGTGCCCATTGGAAAAAACCGAGTCACTCCTCCTGGTGTGACCGTAGATGCCGAGGATCAAAAAACCCTCCTCACTCCTCACCGCTCACTGCTCTTCGCCGCTCACTGCTGTTCACCCGGTGGCGTGAACACCATCCATAGTACCACCAACAAAAAAGCCATTAGAAGCATTTTTTGGAACAAATTTAATCCATACTCCAGAAAAATTAGCACTTGAAAGGGAAAAGATTTCAGAAACCATTTTAGTGAAGCATAATAAGGACCTAGAGTACCATAATAAAACAAAAAAACCCGTCAAAATCTACGATCCAGTTGAAATCATCTACGTTAGGATTAATAAACGGCTAGGCTCGAAACTAACGTCTAGATATAAAAAAGAAAAAGTAGCCAAAGATCTTAATACCAAGATTAAAACCAGGTCAGGAAGGATAGTTCATAAAAACCACTTGAAGTATTGATAAACATCCTCTTCCGACAGACTGCTCATGTTACCACTTTGCTGGGGTCACACAACCATATTAGACTATACTAAGTCAAGAGTGGTCATGTTGGAAACCGGGTTAGCCGCGCGCCAGAACGGAACGTTTAAAATCATTCACGTCATCGAATTAAAAAAATATCAAATGGCCATATCCGTTCTAAAAGAAGTCGTTAAGAATTCATCAAACCTTAGTCCTTATCAACCTTTTTTGGCCTATGAGATAACTCGGATACAGAACGAATTGAGGAGGCTTCAGCCGATGAAATTCAGAAACAAAAGATCGCTTGATATACTTGGCACGGCTTGGAAATGGTTAGCGGGCACACCTGATCACGAGGATCATAAGATTGTGGTAGATAAGATCAATGAACAATTGGAAAACAATAATCGGCAGGTCATTATTAATAATCTAATAGAAAATAAGATAAACGATTTAATTAAGACAACTAATACCATATTAATTAGAGGTAAACCCGAATACAATAATAAGTCAGAAGAAATTGAAATAACCAAATTTAAATTGAGTCTTTTAAGAGAAGAAATAACAAATATTATTTACGCAATTGATTGGGCCAAGGCCAATACCGTAAACTCATTAGTACTGTCCTCTGCTGAAATAGATTTTATTGACACAATCAAAGAAGAGAGCCTAACATTTGTAAACATTGAAGAACTAATAGAGTTTGCCGAGGTCAGCATAGCCTCAGACGGTAAATCACTCCTTTATATTGTTAGCCTACCCAGAGTAATTAATGAAATTTGTAAACAAATCCTTGCAATACCAATTAAATATCAAAAATTTATAAAAGAAATAGACTATGAGAATATCATGAAATGTAACAAGAAATACTTCGGGTTAAAATATTGATAAAATGGGAAATATTTTAATGAATTATTATTATTACTATGATTATTACTATTATAAATGTGTGTGTATTTATGAACAAACTACAGATAAGCAGCAAAGAGGTGAAAGGTTATCACTGGAAATGATCAAGGAACTACACATCAATAATACTAATAATCTGGAGAGAATCCAAAGAAACAACTTGATTATGTCTTCGTCAAGCTGGATTATTCTAAACCTTCTGGCAACTGCAATGATAACATATTACATCATCAAAAAAATTCTGCAGCCACGAAACAGGCAACCATGGTCCACCAATGGAAGTCTCAATCGCGCCAGTTCAATATGTTGTTGCGACCGAGGACGTCCGCACTTAAAGGGGGAGGAGTTAAGCACTTCTATCATAACAAGGAGTCAAGTACTTATACCATAAAACCCAAGTCCGTCAACACATGCCCATTGGCCGATCCTATTTCATCATCACAAGCAATTCCCATCGGTCAACCCCACTCAGTCGTCACATGCCCATTTGTCGCATGATCGCCTGTCTCAAATAACAGTCCGATCGCTAGGATAAACAACAAGTCACCCCACTCAATCGTCAGATGCCAATTTGTCGCATGATCGCCTATCCCCAGCAACAGTCCGATCGTTAGGATAAACAACAAGCCTGATACCCAGAATCACTCCACAAATTTCGGCAATAAACAAAGAATGGTCCTGAACACTTGTGTAAACAAAGAGTGGTCCCACTCTCTTAGTAGACTATTCGACTCAGCCAACGACGACATCAATTATCGAAGCCTTCATCCAACATAATCAAATCATAGAAAATCAGTCTTAAGCCTAAGTCCAAACCATCCGGTAAAACTTCGCTTTATAATTCACTCAGTCAGAATCTTTCAGTTATCATTAAGTTATAATTGTAAAGTGACTTTAAATAAAAATTGTATTTTTTTATACCGTGAGTGAAGGAAGTGTTTAATTTATACACAAGACGTTTGCTAACAAAATCAGTTCATAATGTGAATTCCAGAGATGATCGTGTTTTAGTTTTGACGTGCTGAAATCCTCTTCATTTTATATAAAATATTGCTTAAAAAAAATAAAAGTGCGTGCGTCTAATTAAAATAGCAGTTTGGCTAATTGAGCAAATCGCTTAAGGTTCGCGAGTCGAACATATATCCCGAGCCCTATATTGCGCTATATTCAGTTGCACAATTTGGGGGGGCAAATCGATCGGTTAGATCGGTTGGCTGAAATCTTTATTTCAATGTTAATTCAAATTTCTCACATGTTTTTATATTATATTATCCTTTTCACGTCTTTCCTGCTTGCCTAATTTTCTGTGACTAGCGCGCCGTCATAGCGGATTGCCGCTCTGTCACCAGTGCAAGCAAAGACAAAGTAAATTCTAACTGTTCTTCTTCGAATGAGAGAGAATAAAAACCAGGGGCGCGTTGTGTAAGCCTTTCTACTGGCGAGGGGCGGCAATTTAGCCTGCACCGCAACATTCACCACCCCGTAATTCACCAGCGTCTTCGTGCGGTGGATTACTCTCGAAATTCAGTACGGCCAGCTTCACTGTTGGTCGCGTCACAAATCCATCTACTGTGCGAACGACTGCGCTTCGCACCTGTCCGTCTTTCCCATAATGAACGTCGATCACTCTTCCCTTTTGCCAAGTATTACGTTTGGCGACATCGTCTACAATTATCACCAAGTCACCTACTGCTATCGGCTTGAGCTGCGGTCGGAACCATTTCGTGCGCTTTTGATTGTAGGTAGATATTCTCTTAGCCACCTCTTCCAGAAACGGTCGGCAATTTGGCTGGCAACACGATAACCTTTTGCGAGTTGCGGACCAGACTGTTCCAGTGAACCGCTCTCACGTAGGCCAATAGCCTGATTACAAACTATTTTCTTTTAATAATTGTCCCCCTAAAAACCAAAAGCGTGAGAATGCTAATTCAGCATTTAAATTCAGGCCAATCAAATCGCATCAATATATACTTTCTTATTAGATACAGGTGCAGAGAAATCAATAATAAAAAAAAACAGATACCTTTGAACTACTTGAACATACTTCAAACACGATTCAAATATCAGGAATCGGCGAAGGTTCAATTATTTCCAAAGATAATGAATTCATAATTCCACACAAATTCCACATAGTAAATGAAAGTTTCCCGATTCCATTTGATGGAATTTTAAGACCAGATTTCTTCAAAACTTTTAATTGCCAATTAGATTTCAGGAAACCAAACAATTCACTAATATTGAGACCAAATAATTTAAATTTTTCAATAATCATCCCAATATTACATACTTGTGACAGCAATACCACAATCCTCCCAGCAAGATTTGAAGTATAAATATTCTAAACGAAAATACAAATATCGTCATCTCAAATTAAGAAGTCGAAAAAGGAATATTTATTGCAAATTCGATCTCAAGTATGAATCAAACATTTGTCGGAATTTTAAACACAACAAAAAGAGTAAAAATTTTAAATTTAAAAAGCATTAAATATGAACTATTAAAATATTACCAAATAGTACAGAACACTGATGACCAAAGAAGTCAGTCAGTAATGCAAAAACTGAAGCCAAACTTCGGTTTAGAAAACGAACCAATTACAACAAATAATTTTTACAAACAAGAACTAAGATTGAATGACAAACAGCCAGTATACACAAAAAATACAGAATACCACACACTCATAAGGAGTAAATAAGGTGACTAGTCCATAAACTCATTAAAGATAAAAACCACGACCGCGTCAAAGTTTGTATACCCTTGCAACTTTTTTGGTAACTCTTTCCTTACCTATTAGCCATCAATGTGGAAGAACGTTTTACAATCATAGGAAATAACGAAGATTTTGATCATAGTCACTGTTTTCGACCGATCGTTCCTATGGGAGCTATATGATATAGTCTTTGAATTTGCCACAGTCATTAACAGATTTATTAAACTAGCAAATGTTTAATTTGAAAGCAATCGCGTTAAAAGTAACGAAGTTATTTACAAAGGTCACTGTTTTCTGCCGATCCACACTGGGCTGAATTGCCAAATAAGTGGCATAAAGTCGAATAACTCATATATCGAGCTGAAACTTGGTATATTTGATAAGAATAGCACTCTAAATATTGAAACAAAATTTGAAGTTCATTTGACCACGCCTACCCCAGTAGCCCATATAAGGCAACAATGCGTATACGTGATCACAAAGGAAAGTGTGAAAACTATATAAAGTACAAAAATTTTAATATTTTTTATGTTTTAGTGATAGTAATATAATATTTATTATGATTAAATTCTTATTTAAAGACAGGTCTTAGTTACTAACAATTTTAAAAAAGTTCATTTTTTAATTGTTTTCCACATCTAATTCAAACGCATATGGATTTATATCCTCTATTTCTGAGTCGGAGTCATCATGAAAACTGTAATCATTATCTAAAGACTGAACATTTATTGGAAAATTATAATGTGGCGTTTCTAAAAGTTCAATGACATCTCGCGGAAGGGGGTTTTTTTTATGTCGAGCTGCCCTTTTCTTAATGAATATACTTGAAATGAGGGGATCTGAAGTGTCCATAGATCTTTGGAATACATCCATCATATTATTGTGATTTAACAAATCTTGCAAGGTAACTTTTGCCATAGTTTCTGTAACTGTTATACCCATAGGTCTCAATTGCAATTTAGCTTCCTGGACATTTCGGTAGCTTGGATATATGTCACAATTATGCTGTTTGCTTATTTGACGAATTTCATTGTATAATCCTTTGCTTATCGAGTTTTCCAGCAAGAATTTCAAAGCTTCATTTATTGTTAAAGGTATTGGTTCTGCAATACCGAATTTTCTTTTAGCTTCAGTTGCATCACATTCAGAATTGCTAAAATTTTTAAGCACAAATGCAGTGTTACTTTCATTTGATTTTCTGGCTGCCATTGTAGCAGCATGAATCAAAAGTTTGCTGTCGTTCTTATTGTTCATTGCAACATCGGCAGCTACTTTTCTTTTAAGACGGGGCCCAGCTTCATCATAATTTAGCTTTGGTCTACCCAATTGAAGACTGTCCGTATCTTCTTTATTGTCCAATCCAATTTTAAAGCTCATTGATAGCCACTGTGAATGTTTAATTCGGAATGTGCGCATATTTCTGCTGCACTTTTGTAAATTCGAAGTAATGTATATTTCAAAGGTTTTAACATTCTTTTTAATTTCACTAATGCTTTCATTGGTTAGCGAACATTCCGTTAATTGGCCAAATATCCAGTTTGCAAGAACGGCAGAGTTGCGGTCGCTGTCAATCCATACGTCCAGCAGCGTTGAATGACAGAACTCAATGTGATCTACAAGTTCAGAATACCGCCAAAGCCGCAAAAAGCCGCAAACAAGATTATTACTAACTTTTTATACACACTCTCTACTTAGTTTTCACATACATTACATATCCCAGAAACACACAGAAGCTAAGTTTTTACTCCACAGAAGACGAACACGTTTGTTTAATTTTCTATCTTTTTGGACAATACAAAACAGTACAGATATATAAAATTTAATAAATTTGAACACCAAATTGTTGTGTTTTATACATTCTACATAGCTTGGCCTCCAAAATCCATTTTTTCCACTATCTTATTTTTCTTTTGTGTAAATTTGCCAAGCGCTCAAAGTAAATAAAAATTTCCCTCCAATTTTGTCGCAGGCATCAGCTGACTAATCGCCTGACTTTGAAGCTTGATCAGAATGACAGGGTTGCATGTTTGGTAAAAGCTATCATAGATTTTTCCTATTTAGGGACTCTAGTTTGAATATACATAATTAGAATTTTTATTTGCTTCCACAAAATTTTCGACTTTATGCCACTTATTTGGCAATTCAGCCCAGTGTGCGATCGTTCCTATGGGAGCTATATAATATAGTCATCCGATCTTGATCAAATTTGGCACAGTCGTTTATAGGCGTAATAAACTCTCTAATATTAAGTTTCACGATAATAGCACAGAAAATAACGAAGTTATTAAGAAAAGTCACTGTTCGTGACTTTGGGGTTTGTATGATATACAAATCCGAATATACAACCCCTGCAGTATTTACAAGCCTACGTGAAAAATTCACCTCTGTAGCTCTTGCGGTCTAGGAGGAGTTTGCGTTGATCCAGACGGATCTTCCCATTACTAAGAATAGACGATATTCTTGATCAACTAGGCAGAGCCAAATATTTTTCATGTCTAAATTAAATGTCCGGTTTTCACCAAATAGAATTAGAATGCGTCATTTACCACTAGCAATGGATCTTATCAGTTTACTAGACTACCATATGGTCTGAAAATAGCACCAAATTCCTATCAAAGAATGATAACTATTGCATTTTCTGGAACAAATCCGTCACAAGCATTCCTATACATGGATGACTTAATAGTCATCGGTTGTTCTGAGAAACACATGCTCAAAGACCTAAGAGATATTTTTGACATATGCAGAAAACACAACCTAAAACTGCATCCAGAAAAATTTTCATTCTTCATGCACGAAGTGACATTCTTGGGTCACAAATGTACTGACAAAGGAATATTGCCAGATGACACCAAATATGACCTCATTGAAAAATACCCAGTACCAACAGATGCTGATAGTGCTAGAACATTCGTATCCTTTTGTAACTATTACAGACGTTTTATTAAAAACTTCGCAGAACATGCACGTCCGATAACACAACTGTGTAAGAAAAACGTACATTTTGTTTGGACTGCAAAATGCCAAAAAGGATTTAATACAAATGCACACACATATATTTATATTCCGGTTTCGGTTATTGGCAATAATGCGGGTCGATTTCAAGTAC
>NW_027173491.1:0-485 GCF_018151085.1 Drosophila tropicalis
CTTGTGACATTATATATAAGTGCAAATCACCCAATGGCATTTTCATCTGGGAGTTCTCTTCCAGGAACGTATATATCCTTTCCTTACGGCCCACCAAACGGAACTTTTTGATCAAATCATCCCCCAGCAAGTCCATCGTAATCAATCTGGTGTGTCGGGAAGTACGGTGAACTTTTGGTTTGTGTTCAATTTATCCAGCCTAATTCACATCTGCAGGGAAGTGTCCAATAGGCTTTGCTGTACTAATGCTCTAGACTGTGCAACACAATGCATATCTTCACTAGCGCCACGTTTTATTTAATCTTTGAAAATACTCTCCTTGATCACTGAGACGTCTGATCCTGTATCTACCAGGACATTCGACTTCAACACCATTTATACGGATTTTCTTCAAACGACTGGCGATTGGAAATAACACGAACTTTATCAGCATTCTTAGGGACAGTCACGGGGAAATATGTCCGTTTTGTTGCACTTGAAGCATT